>NC_044056.1:4612546-4800046 GCF_902167405.1 Gadus morhua | reverse complement strand
AACCTCTCCCATATCTCTATGGTTACTGCCGTCAAAGCTATTTTGAGAAGAAAAAATCGTATGGAACTACCGGGATTAAAGTCATTACACAGGGTTGTGTACACCTTTACTATTTGTTAAGCCTGCTGCCAATCATGTACACTATTAATCACGCTTCTCCTTATCGTTATCAAAATGAGGACTTAGAAATAACTCTTTCTACACTGACGTAAAGGGTGAGATGCAATGTTTGGTGGTGCGGTTTAGTATGTGTATATGTACTTAAGCTTGTGGTGTCTGTGTGGGTGGGGGTGTGTGTCTATGTGCGTGTCAGTGTGGGTGTGCGTGCATGGTTTCATTAGTGTTTATTTGGTTTTGTGTGGGATAAACTTTTGCTGTGTGTGTGTGGGCTCGCATGTCTGGTGTAACTTTTCATAGATGTGTGCATTGGTGTGTGCGTGCGTTGTTGAGTTTCTCCTTGTTTGTGCCTGTGTGGGTGAGAAAGTGTTTTTGTTTTTGATTTATTTCATCTTATTTTGACTGATGACAGTGTCTTTCCTTGTGATGGAACAGAGATGGGCTGTCAAAATAAATTAGGCTACTGCTCGACATACATTTCAAAAAATGGGTTTCCCTTTCAGGAACAAATAACGACTTATCTAACAATCCCCCAAAACACACACCAAAGCTCGGGCAATAGCTTTGCATAATTTCCCAATAACGGCAACGCATGTAATACGTCTCAGTACAACAAATGGACCGCAACACAGCAGGAAATTCCTGAGCCATCATTATTTATGTTTTTGCATTCATCAAGTAACAAGCCTCCATCTCGTAACCTTTACCTGAGGTATCTTGCCCTTTAGAGAAAAATACAAAACCAGAGGAGGGAGAGAGAGGAGGGTAAGCCTGCCAGAGAGAGCGAAAGAGAGCCAGGAACAAATGGGTTCTGAGATCGATACACACCCCTACCAGACAGCCTCCCTCACTCGCTCTCTCTGTTCCAATCTCCGTCCCGATCTCTCTGGCCCCTCCCCAAAGAGTCCCGCTATTTAAGAATATATCTATTCGTGGATCTGGCCCATTTCTTTCAATTAATGCCCCTTTCAACCAACCAGCCATTAGAATGCCATTAAATCTCTCCCGCCCTGGCGCGCGCAGTCATTCACGCCGAAGCCGCTGCTCTCCTTCTCCGATAAGGTGACCGTCGTCTACCGTTTGGATCGCGGAGGAATAATTAACCTTTTGATGGGGGCTCCTCTGAAGAGAAGGATGGTTGGCGGATGGGGGTCTGGTGTTTTGTCTTTCTGCTTTTTGTGTACTTTTTTTTTCACAAGTTGTTCCACTTCTACCTTTCTCTAACTTTGATTAATTCTGTCTCTGTCTCTCAGTCTGTCCGTTTATCGATCTAGCTATCTATCTATCTTGGTTGAAGAGGTAATTCCAAAACTTTCTGGAACAACACCTGGGACATTGGGATACAGATAAAACAACACTGAATCACGTCTGACTTTTACAACAATGACCACGTCCTTGCAATGAAATAGCTCAAGTGTGTCTATGACTTTCACTCAAAGTTTTTATGGTCAGAAAACGTTTTTCGCCATCATTTTCTAAAATGATAGTGAAGGTCTAGCAATAGCCCCAGTATCATGCCAGACATACTGACATCTAATTATCTATAGATGTTACCGGCATACAATCATTCGGCAGCCTGTTAGTATGTATCGGGTCTTTACAAGACAATCAAACCTTAGACAAACATATCTTTCGATAAAAAAATCCACCTTAAAAATATTAATATGTCCGCGACCTCGGCCTCCGTGACCCCCATATGCATCTCAGCCCCGTCTCCACTCGTCAGCTGCTCCGTCCTCAGCCAGACTCTGCACCCTGTCTCCCCCCGGCCAGGTGCTTAGCGGGGAGGAGTCGGACATCACCTCCAGCATGCTGAGCACCGAGGACAACGACAGCGCCCTGGAAGAGCTGGTCTACCAGCTGGACGCCACGCCCACCAGCGGCCTGGTGGCCCTGAAGGAGGCACCCGACCACGGCGTCATGAACTTTACCCAGGCCCAGATCAACAACGGCGAGGTCATCTTCATCCACCAGGGTAAGGGTCGCCGTGGGAACGGGGGGGGGGGGAGGGGGAGGGCCGGTAAGGTTATGTCTGGCTCTTCATCGACCTGTCGTCGTCCCAAGCCTCCCTGGACCACGGTGAGGATCGCTCTCGCGGTCCTGCTCAGGGTCTGTTCAGGGCCGGTTGTTACGTGCCCTGTAGAAGCATTGGGGTTGGGGGGGGTGGGGGACTTTGAACTTGCGCTACCTGTGAAGAGCGTTCAGACTGTCAGTGTGATTAACGACAATTCCCTTGGCTTGGAATTGTCTAGACTCGACTAAGAAGGGGCACCAGACAATACGATATAAAAAGGTTGGCCGCAATAATGACTTTTTATCTGTTTCTCATTTTCTGCCGAAGCCCGTCCAGCCAGTTGAAACCCTGTGGAGAAGAGAATTGGTTTTCTCTTCTCTAACCCTTCTAAACACAGATAGACAGACGGATAAATAGATAGAGGAAAAAATAGACACACGAGCAGATAGATATTGACAGAGATGGGGTGAAGCGGCAGATGGACAGACATGTGATACAGACAGACAGAGACCAATAGATAGACAGACGGACAGTCAAATGGATAGATACAGGCAGACAGAAAGGGACGGCAGATGAACCGACAGATATGAGAGTGACTGACAGATTGGCAGAGAGATGAGAAATAGACAGTTGCACAGATTTAGTGATGGAGACAAACGGACCGACATACAGATGAGCAGACAGAAAGACAAACTCAATCACAGACAGATTGGGAGACTGCGGACAGAGAGACACAGATAAACTGACAGGCAGACAGACGGATAGATTGACAGACAGACTGACTGAGGGCCTGAGACAACAGACAGTCAGTCTGACTGAGACAGACAGACAGACAGACAGAAACACATACATTGGAAAAGATAGACGGACAGACAAAGGGCCTGAGGCAGACAGATAGTAACGTGTGTGTGTGTGTGTGTGTGTGTGTGTGTGTGTGTGTGTGTGTGTGTGTGTGTGTGTGTGTGTGTGTGTGTGTGTGTGTGTGTGTGTGTGTGTGTGTGTGTGTGTGTGTGTGCGTGCGCTATGTGTGCGCGCTGTGCGGGTCTGCAGGCGAGGAGTCGGGTGGCTTCAGCTTCAAGGTGACGGACGGCGAACACACATCGCCCCTGTACCACTTCATCGTCACCGCCAGGCCCCTCGCCATCACCATGGAAACGCAGGAGGACCTCATGGTTTTCTCCGGTAAGGCGCCAAGGCCCCCGCTGGTTGTTACCCACAATGCACCTGGAGAGGGGGGGGGGGGGAGGCATCTCTCAGTAGATGTCCGGCAGTGTCCCTTTAATCCGATCCCTCGGACGACCCCCTGAAATAAATAAAGAAAGGTGGACTGATCTGGACTGCTGGAACGGTTTGAAGGAGTTTGTTGGCCGCGTGTGGAAAAACTAGTCAGCTCGCAGGAGGGATAGCCGAGAAGAGGACACTCACTTTATTCATCCAAGCGGAACGCACAGGAATGGGTATTAAGGAGAGATTGATTATATGAAATAAGAATAGAAACTGCCATAATCACATAATCCCAAATGATTACAGGAGTATAGTAAGAGTAGGTGAAATGCAAATTCAAAAAGAAAATAGATAATATAAAGACAGTGCCTGACTGAGACTGATATAATAAATCTCGCATTAGGATGAGGCTTTCGAGGGAAATGTGTGAGTTATTGTTTAAATGAATAAGCCAGTTTTAATAAGCCTCATTTCAATTCCCCTTTTTACAACGTAACATATATCAACAAGCGATCCTTCTGGACGGTGTTTAAGCGCTCAAATGTGGGTCTGTGCGTGCCTACATGTGTACACGTGTTTGTTCATACGTGAGTGAGCTTGTATATTCGTGTGTGTCTGTGTGAGTGTGCGTGTGTCTGTGTGTGTGGATGCACTCACATTTATTTGTGTTTGTGTGTGTCTGCGTGTATGCATGTGTGTTTGTGTGTGTGTGTGTGTGTTCTTGCGTGTGACCGCGTGGTTCCTCTCTCACAGGAACACGACAGCCAATCACCAGCACGAACCTGGGGGCTGTGACCAATGAGGACGGGAATGAGATCAGCTACTCTCTGCTGCGTCCGCCGCGACTGGGCAGGCTCATCCTGGCCAACGACAGGAACCAGTACGAGGAGATCACTGGCTTCACCCAGACCCAGGTACCCTGCCTACCGTACTGACCGTGGGATTGGCGTGGGCGTCTCAAGGGCAGCCATTTCGTATCCAAACTTTTCCTACTCACACCAAGTTGAAGAGAGAGTGCCGCGTTAATTCAGGCCAGATCGTACTTTTCTTCATTAGAGTGGTATTTCGTTTCCAATATTAATTTATGTAGCATAAAGTATGAACCATGAAATTGCTTAACATGAAGTACATTCATGTGGCGTGCTCAACCTTGATCACCATTTCACCACGCAGGCTGTGGTATTTCAGAGGAGTAGGCGTAAAATGAATTTCGTGGATGATGCAACCCTGCCTCTGCAGCCTTTAGTAAATGTACTCTCTTTGAGGCTATTTGAGTCATTTTAATATCGCATACCTATTCCGGTCTAGCTCAGCCCATGACTCCCTGCCTTTATAGATTACAGCAGTGGTTCTTAACCTTTGACTTTGGTTGTGCAAATCAATTATTATCAAGGCCCACCTCATATGTAACTATATAAATAGACATGCAGGGGGTGGGCAATGAGTGCCAGCACCCCACTTATATACAATTATTAAAGCACGAAGGACTTGGACGGTGGGAAACAGAGGAAAGGAAATTCCGCTATGATCCCAGCGTGTTTATTTAGAACACAAATCAACCCAAAGCATTAGAAAACATTACAATGGAAAACAAATGCACGAAGCAACTCTATTTTTTAAAAAAACGTCAAGCCAAATGCTCCTCTAATAGCGTATTTAATCAGGCCTTCTTCAATGTCTTTTTCTTCAACAATAGGCATATTTAAAGTATATTTATTTTCAATCATTAAAAAATCACAGTGCTGAAAACACTGGATAACACTTCCACATAATCACACTGACATAGATGGATGGATGGATGGATGGATGGATGGATGGATGGATGGATGGATGGATGGATGGATGGATGGATATATACTTTATTAATCCCGAGGGAAATTCAAGCTGTTCAAAAAAATTCAAACAACATAGCTGTTGTGCTTAAAATATTGTGGGGTTGTGGGGAAGGGGGAACTGCCTCTCTCCTCTCTCTAAAAATGTAATTTCAGATAGTGTTTCCATCGTCCTTTTGTTCAGCAAAGGAAGACATTTTGATTTAAGATACACAACATATGTTGTTTTGATACCGAATGCATCGTCCCTGTATTGGTCGTGTTTGGCCACAAGGGGTCTCTATTGTACACCCAATGTGCCGCTCGAAGGAAATCTTCTCTCAAAGATAGGCCGCGTCAACCACAACTATTTACCATAACAATGAGTGCTGTAGTACAAGTATTTTTTTCTGAAACCCAATAATTAGCATGTTAAAGTCACCATTACTACCGCCAACGTGGATTTGTGAACGTAAGACAACCCTAAGATAAATTGGCCGAAGCGTTTTAGGTTTCATATTCCACAACGTTAACAGTTGCAACGGCCAAATAGCCCTTCATTGGATGAAACAAAAGCAGTCAATTTCAACAGCTTTTGATGAAAGATTCTTTTTTATTAGTCAAATGACCTTTAGGTTATAGAGCCAAAATCAAAAATAGTACAAATATACAAAAAGAAAGTTATCAAGACTCAAGTTCATATTTAGAAGTTTACTTTATAGCTGCTTTTTTTGTGGCCGTGTGCTTGTGGCCTGTTTCTCTGTGATTATTGGTTGTGTTGTCTTAGCAGTATCCATGAGAGACATTGGTTGGGTCTACACCATGACCTCACAGTGTAGGCCTACTAAGACACATTCCTGCTCCAACCCTTCACTGCACTGAGCCAAACCACTGCCTGGACTCTATGAAGTCTGTTGACTGTGGATATCGTTGTACTGGCCACACATAACTGAAGTGGAAAAGCTCTTTTTGTCTAGCAGTGAACTCTGGGCCTCATACCTTGAGGGTGTCCAGTGGTTAATGTTCATTCACATTGTTTATCCCGGACTCTCAGAGAGACAAGATTTCCTTATGGATGTTTCAAATGAAATGGATTCGTAGACACAAGTGGATTAGAATAGTTCACTTGAATAATCCCCTCACAGGTTATAATCATAATAATATAAATTATAGCATAAGTTATAATTGCATTATCATTTTTTAAATAATAATTATAATACAGAATCACCAGCCGGACTGAATGTGTACACATGTGTGTTAAGTTAGCAATGCAACACAGTCGCACAACCTCACAGAGGCATTGCATTACATCACATTACAGTCATTGCTCCGTACACGCACACAAACAAACAAAAGGTTAAACATTGTAAAAAAAAAACATTTCCATGTTCTTGTTCAACAATGTTTTATTCTTTTAAAGCGTAACAAACAACGGGGTGACCTATGAGTCCTAAGACAATAAGCCATCTGAACAGCATCATTTCCCAGCCTCTAACCACCACCACCTCCTCCACCACCACCACCACCCCTCTCCTTGCTCTCCTCCCCCCCCCCCCCCCCTGACCCTCCTGAAGCTGGAGGCGGGCCTGGTCTTCTACGAGCACCAGCTCCCCGAGGAGCCCTTCTGGGTGGTGAGGGACACCGTGGAGCTCCAGCTCAGCTCCCAGCCAGCCCCGGACCTCCTTCACGTCCTGCCCGTCACCGTGTCCTACTACGCAGCGCACCCCAACGCCTCCTCCCAGCTCTGGAAGAACAACGGTAGGGAGAGGGGGAGGGAGGGGGGAGGGAGAGGGGGGGAGACAGAGGGGGAGACATGGGAGGGAGAGCGGGGAGACAGAGGAGGGGCATGGGAGAGAGAGGGGCAGACAGAGGGGGGAGGCGTGGGAGGGAGGGAGGGAGACAGGGGGGGTTTGGGAGGGAGAGGGGGGAGACATGGGAGGGAGAGGGGGAGACAGAGGGGGGGTATGGGAGGGAGGGGGGGAAAGAGGGGGGACGTGGGAGGGAGAGGGGGGAGAGAGAGGGGGAGACAGAGGGGGGCGTGGGAGGGAGAGGGGGAGACGGAGGGGGGGCATGGGAGAGAGAGGGGGAGACATGGGAGGGAGAGGGGGAGACAGAGGGGTGGTATGGGAGGGAGGGGGGGAAAGAGGGGGGGGAGAGGGGGAGACAGAGGGGGGGCATGGGAGAGAGAGAGGGGGAGACATGGGAGGGAGAGGGGGAGACGTGGGAGAGAGGGGGAGACGTGGGAGAGAGAGGAGGGAGACACAGGGGGACACATGGGAGGGAGAGAGGGAGACAGAGGGGGAGACATTGGAGGGAGAGGGGGTGACAGAGGGGGAGACATGGGAGACAGAGGGCGGAGACGTGGGAGGGAGAGGGGGAGACAGAGGGGGAGACATGGGAGACAGAGGGCGGAGACGTGGGAGGGAGAGGGGGAGACAGAGGGGGAGGCATGGGACTGAGAGGGGAGAGACAGAGGGGGAGGCATGGGACTGAGAGGGGAGAGACAGAGGGGGAGGCATGGGACTGAGAGGGGGAGTCAGAGGGGGAGGCATGGGACTGAGAGGGGGGAGACAGAGGGGGAGGCATGGGACTGAGAGGGGGAGTCAGAGGGGGAGGCATGGGACTGAGAGGGGAGAGACAGAGGGGGAGTCAGAGGGGGAGGTATAGCGATAGGGCGGCAGTAGCTCAGGAGGTAGAGCGGGTTGTGCTGCTAACCACAGGGGTGCTAGTTCGTGTCGAGGTGTCCCTGAGCGAGGCGCCTCACCCTGACTGCTCCCGACCAGCTGGCTGTCGCCTTGCAGGGTGGACTCCGCCGTCGGTGTCTGAACGGGTGAATGTTCGGGCAATGTTGTAAAGCGATTTGGATAAAAGTGCTCAGTCCAGTAAATGCAGTCCATTTAACATTAGAGATCTAGAGGGGAAGACAGAGGGAGGGAGAGGAGGGAGGGAGCGAGACAGAGGGGGGAGTGGAGACAGGAAGAGAGGCAGAGGGAGGGAGAGAGCGCGAGACAGAGAGGGGAGTAGAGACAGGAAGTAAGGTTTAGGGAAAGGGGGGGAGAGAGATAATGGACGGGGGAGACAGAGGGACAGAGAGAGGGCTGGGGGAGCGAGAGAAGGCTGTCTCTAATCGTGTATTTTCGGACCGCATTTATTTATCCAGGGTGAAAGGTTGAACAAAGCAATTTAGTTTTTCCATCCAACTACCTACTTAGTCACAGAGCTAATAAAAACAGCTGTTATGACGCTTGGGTCTGTATGACGAGCTGATCCTCTGCTTCTGTTGCAGAACAGAAACGTCGAGGAAAAAACACAAAGTGTGTGTTTAAATTCTGCCTTCACACCTGCATTGAGTTTGCCTCCAAATCATTTGCCCCCTTTATATATCCCCCTCTTGCCCGTGGCCCCCGTCAGGTCTGGTGGTGGTCCGGGGTGAAGGCCAGGTGATCGACAGCTCCGTCCTGGACGCCTCCAACCTGCTGGCCAGCGTCCCCGAGGCAGAGCGCGGCCGCCTGGACGTGGTGTACGAGGTCACCCGCTTCCCCGCCCACGGGCGCCTCATCCTGGCCGGGACGCCCCTGGCCCGCAGCTCCCCGGTTTTCATGCAGCGGGACGTGACGCGCGGGTCCCTGGAGTACGTGCACGGCGACTCGGCCGCGCCCGCCGCCGACGGCTTCTCCTTCCGGGCGTACCTCAACCGGCCGCCGCAGGAGGTCGTCTCCTCGGCCCAGTCGGTGGTGCTGGAGGAGGAGCTCCACATCTCGGTCGGCGGCCGGGACACCCGGCCGCCCGAGCTGGTGAGCGAGGACGCCACGCTGGAGGTGCTGCAGGGCGCGTTCACCCTCCTGACCCAGAAGCACCTCAACGCCCGGGACGAGGACAGCGCCCCCGACCAGGTGCGCTACGAGGTGACGGAGGAGCCCGGGAACGGCCGGCTGGTGCACGCGCTCTCCCTGAAGCCCCTCGTCGAGTTCAGCCAGGAGGCGGTCAACCGGGGGCGGGTGGGCTTTGTGAGCGACGGCAGCCTGGCCGCCGGCGCCGTGCGGTTCGTTCTGACGGACGGCAGCCACCGCACCGAGCCGCACGCGCTGCGCGTGGTGGTGCGGGCGCGCGCCCTGGTGCTGGCCGCGGCGCCCGAGGTCCGGGTGAGGCAGGGGGACGACGAGACCCCGCTGACGGAGGACATCCTGCGGGCGGACGCGGGGGGCCCCCCGGACGAGGAGGTGGTGTACAACATCACCGAGGCGCCCCGGTACGCCGCCGTCATGGTGGACCGCCTGCCCACCTCGGCCTTCACGCAGACGCAGGTCCGCGAGGGCCGCGTCAGCGTGCGCTTCGTCAAGTCCACGTCGCCGCGCGACAGCGTGGCCCTGGTGGCGTCGGTGGGGCCCGGCGGGGCCGTCAGCGCCTCGACCGTCCTCCGCATCACGGTGGAGCCGCTGGCCGCCGTCGCCCGGGACCCCGTGCTGCCGCGCGGCGCGCTGGTCCGCCTGGACCGGGCGCTGCTGGACGCCAGCGCCCTGGAGAACAAGACGGGGGCGGCGCCCGTCTTCAGCGTGGTGCAGCAGCCGCGGCGGGCGCGCTTCGTGCGCGCCGGGGGTCCCGGGGCGGGCCAGCCCCTGGACACCTTCACCCAGCGGGACCTGGACCAGGGCCGCGTCGCCATGGAGATCTCCGACGGCGCGCCGGCGGAGGGGGCCCGGGGCGACGGCGTCCACCGGGACGAGGCGCGCTTCCTGCTCAAGGCCCACGGCGTGCCGCCGGCCGAGTGCACGCTCTCCTTCCTGACGGAGCCCTACAACGCCTCCGCCGTCTACCCCGTCGCCCTGCTGCGGGCGCCCGAGGTCGGCGCTGACCCCCCGGGCGGAGCCGGCCCCCGTCCCGCCGCCACCGACGACCCCCACCGGAGGGTCGACGACGACCTGACCCGCGGCGACCCGGGCACCACCACCGCCCCGAGCCCGGGGAAGGCCACCGACCAAAAGCCGGTGGTGTCGCGGCGCAACAACCTGTGGTCCATCCTCATCCCCATCATCATCATCCTGCTGCTCCTGCTCCTGGCGGCCGCCCTGGCCTACTACCTGATACGCAAGAACAAGACGGGCAAGCACAACGTGCAGATGGTGGCCGCCAAGCCCAAGAACGGCGAGGTGGCGAGCTCCGAGACCTTCCGCAAGACGGACGCGGCCGGGAACATCCCCATGTCCAACATGGACGGGAAGGAGGCCGACCCCGAGCTGCTGCAGCACTGTCGGACCACGGACCCTGCGCTGAAAAAGAACCAGTACTGGGTCTAAGACTGTCTCCCCAGGGCCGGAGACAGAGGTCCACCCTCAGGTCCGTACAACACTGCCTCCAGAGTTACTCATCGTGTTTAGCGTCGTAAGACCTCTCTTGCCGCAGCAATAGAACTGACTAGAATTCAACTCTTAACTTTTGGTTACTCACTTTGCGCTTCATCTGTGGAACAACACTCAGGCAACGAAACACTGAATATCCATCGGCAAACGACGAGGCGTTATTTTTCTCATTCTCTCGGAGGCTTTAGCTATGTCTATTTATTTTTAGTTTTTTCATTCTGTTTTTTTCTGAACGGGGCACGAGCGAGGACATGGACACGCTCTGTGTGTGTTTGCAAAAAAAACTAACTATATTTTTTTGTGTGCCCGGTCAAGGTCTTTCATGTGACTACGAAAGCAGCGTTTAGAGTGGCCATTTTAGGAGTTCTGTTTGATTGGCGGTAGAACTTCTGATTCGGTTCAGAGAACTGTCTCATGGTGATGAGAGATGAGCCTTCATTAACACTAACTAACCAAAACGCCCTGAACATCAGGTCCTAAAGATGGCCACTTTAAATGTATTTTTATTTGTAGTTATATGCAGTCATTACGAATTTCCTTTTCCTAGAAATTCGATACATTTTCATAGTACAATAACGTACAATACCTGGGATATGCGGGCCAAGTTTGGTAAGAATTGAGTGTCTTATTCAGGGAAAATTACAGCTTCCATAAACCTAGAAGCCCACACAATAAAACCGTGCGGCAGTGCAGATTATATTGAATTTAGACTTGACTGAATTCCATCATCTTCCACACTTTCTAAGTTCTGTTTGTTTCCCCAAGGACGTGTCTATATATTCACCAGGCTGGCACATCCTTCACCACAGAGCTGCATGGTACCTCACTCCTAAACCAATAGGAGGAATCCATTTTGTGGCCTCTGCCTTTTACACGTTTTTATTGGCTGACGAGCGGAGATGAGGTCATGTGGAACAAGCTGGGTTTCCATTTTCCAAGCCTGCTATTAAGATTTCATAAAAAAAAAAATCTAAGACTGACTGCTGTCTAACTGACTAGGAACTGTTTGTGAAACACACTTCACTGGAGTCAGTAGGATTCCACCCCATCCGCAAGGCATTTTGGGTAATTTCTCTCTGACGTCATGCATTCCGTATATATTAGCTGTGATGGAAGAAACAAAAACCAGTCTTAAACCTACGATTAATGCTTTATTGATTACGTGGCTTTCAAGCTATTTTTAGTTTTTATTGTTGTTATTGTTGTTATTAGACGATCTGAAAAGATAGTCAAATGATCAGGATGTGCATTCATTCACTTTCAAATTCTTATCAACGAACAGCAAAGTGATAGAACCAAGAATCATAATCCAAAAACTAGCGAAATCTAGAACAGAGTGGTTAAAGAACGCTGCCGTTCATTGTTAAACAAAAAAAAATAAAACAGAAAAATCAGGGTACATCAATACTGTCTTTTCCTAACCCTCATTCACAAAGACACGCCACAGCGATTAACAAGAGTTAACATGTATTCAGAGAGATACCATAGAGTATTTGTTGTATATTTCCTTTATCATTTACATGGTTGAAGATGGTACCTTTATACTTTCCTAGTTATATGCTTAAGTACACCCTTTCTGTTATGCTTTGTTTATCTGTCTTCTATCTGTGTAGTGGTTTTCGAGGGGATTTTGATTTAACTGACATCATAAGGTGGATTGTGTGATACATTTTCCCACTGGCTTTCCCATCATGGGCCTTGTTCACCTAGCAGCCATCTTGGTTCTAAACCCATACATACAGAACTCCCCATTCAGTTCCCCCATCCAGCTAGCATTTAGAACCAAGACGGAACCAAGATGGTGGCCAGGTGTATAAGGCCCGTCTCCCTACCTGTTGGCCTGAGGGCCATTCGCTTTTCTTGCTGGATCTACTAGAACCAACGTATCTTGCTATTGTTTCGTTGGGGGGGGGAGGGGGGTTTGTGTGAAAAATATTCTATTTTTGGACAATGTTTTTGTGCTTAGTGGTATATATTAGTCATTGTTATCTTTCTACTTATCATTAGACTTCAAAGGCGTGTGTGTGTGTGTGTGTGTGTGTGTGTGTGTGTGTGTGTGTGTGTGTGTGTGTGTGTGTGTGTGTGTGTGTGTGTGTGTGTGTGTGTGTGTGTGTGTGTGTGTGTGTGTGTGGGTGTGTGTGTTTTTATGTGCGTACATTTGTGCTTGCCAAATGTGCCTTAGCCATTCTCTCATTCCATTGCTGTGCCTCTATCTGCCACTGTATCACTTCCCTGGTGTTAGCTTGAAGCTTCTGTTTTCATATTGATCTCTATCATTCCCCCAACCGTTATCATCATTCATTATTTATTTTAATTTTTTTCATTACAATTGTCAGAATTCATTTTTTTCCAAAACATAAGTGATATAAGAGTCATACAACAGAAGACAATTTCTCTTTTTGAAACCGGAATAATGTCTAACAAAGCTACTTCATAGAGTTGTCCATGCACTAATAGAAATAAAACTTTCATGCAACAAAAGCTGAGCTGTTTTTTGTTATTACATTAACCCCTTTACCGAGCCTGCAGGATAATTAAAACATGTGTGGCTGCAAACATTTTTATGAGCATTTGCTTTCCCTTTTAAGACAATAAAACGAGGACACAACGACATTAATTGTATTGCTGCACGGTGGACCATTGTCTGGATAGCATCTTGACGCTTCATCCCCCTTTGCCACCAGGTGGTGCTAGTCTGCGAGTAAAAGTGCAGCCGTTCGTCAGCACTTTAACAAGGCCCTCTCGGACGGTCACTATTTCCAATGAGTGCCCTTTTCTCTCTGACATAACGCTTATTTTTTGGTTTCTTTCCCTGTATGAAATTTTCTTACCAAGTTGACTGCTGATGCTCTCGTACATTTTGTCCTCGTGGTCTATTTCATAATCGGCCTTTACTGTGAGTTTAGGCCAGAGGAGTTTAGGCTGCCTAACGTTATAACAGCTGTACATTCACCCTTGTCTGCCTTATACCATTAAAATAAAGAATACTCCATTATGGGATGTATCACTATCTCAAGCGGTGTGTGGTGTGTGAAACCGTTTTTCTTAAGTTCTCACAGGTTAGGCTCTATATTTAGAGAAAGGGGGTTTATCTTAGTCAGTGCAATTACATCTGGCCTATGCCTTTTTATGGGACGTGTGTCGTATGCACGGTAGCTGTTATTGAACTGTGTTTCTGAATGAAAACTGAACAGTAAACAAAAGTTGTTTTTCTCCCTTGTTTATGTTTTTGGTTTCTTGTTTATTGGTGAGAATTTCTCGCGCATGCAAACCAATTATCAGCAGGATATGCATCACATATCCTGTTGAAATGTTCGCGGCCATGTTAAATAAAGGCGCTCTATGTCAGTACACTATCTGCTACACACCACTACTGATTTGGACTGCATTTGAAAGTAAGCTTATACCCTGTCAGACTTACAACACAAAAATACAGCACTAGCTTTTTACCAACAGCAGTTAGGGTGTTAACCTCTAATATCATTGGGAGCTTGGAACTATGTGCTTGAACCCGGTTATAGAAGAAACATTGGTTCACTTTATTCTTAACCCTCTCGACATATATCATTAAACTCGATTGTCTCTCAAAGTGCAGGGCATCTATCGTAGGCATGTGATAGAAAAAGCCCTCAGTCCATTTCACTGAGTGAAAGTCTCTCAAATCGTTTTCATTAGTCAGCAGTGCACTCGACATTCGTCCATGCCTCACAGAACGAAATGTTTTCCATACCGCACTCTGACAAGGGTTGTATTGTATTTCTGGCGTGGTTTGTGGAACATTTCTCCTGTTCAACTAAACATTGTGGTTTGGTTTAATGGTCAACCTAGGTCTATACGTACAGTACATACTGTATATTTTTGGATTGTACACTGCAGTCTAAAATCTGTCTGCAAAGCACTATACAACAAAAACTGAATTCAGTCAGTTCAATATAGGAAGGGGAATTGTGAAATGTATTGCGATGTATGTGTATGTATCACCACTGCAAAGACTACAACACCCTGACTTTGAAGATTGCTGTCACAAACCACTCAATACATGTACGCAAACCAAATGTCTCTGTGGATAAAGCAAAGGATTGTATGTCAGGTTGAGGGATGCGTGTTCACAGTGCCATGCTGTTGGCATGCAGCTGTTCCCCAGAGCATGTGTTCAGGTCTGATGACCCAAGGTCAACCCTACAGCACTGTGGAGTACAAAACCGTTCTGTCCCACTGATACACGCACTTGTCCTGTCGTTAACACACGTGTACAGACACACACACAAACACATGCGTGCACGCACACACGCATGCGTGCCAACACACTCACACGTATAGAAACACACACACACACTTAACACAAACACACATGCACTGGATAAGAGAGATAAGCATGTGTATGTGTCAGTATGGGCCATGATAAAGAACAATTCTATCATTAATTGCTGTCCTGTTGCATTGTAGAGCATGTCATCCCAGAGAGAGGATCCTAACTTCTATCCATCAATGCCGTCTTGTCCCCCCCCCCCTCCCCCTTCGAGCTTATTTTAACCTTTAAACATGGGAAACGGAAGAGAGAGCGATAGGATACAAGGCAACAAAGACATGACATTCTGCCATTTTTAACTGGTACCACACTATGTAAGACTAACCAAGAACATGGTCAGAAAAATGTGCTTGTCAGCACCCCCACTGCATACTGAACGCCTTCCGGCAACATTCCATCCAGCGTCGGTTACTTTTTATTATCCAATTACTGTTCTTGATTCATAAAATCCACCAGTTAGCAAGAGCTCCTATTTTAGAGACTCAACATTAAAGTCTGAGCGTTAAACAAGGAAGGCTTGTACTGGCTGGCTGTCAAACGATAAATGTCTTTTCAAATTGAGCTCATTCCATTTGTTTACAATACGCAGACAAATTCCTAGCATACATCCGGGGCAATAAATTGCATTCTGGATCAATTTGGATCGACATTCTTAAATCCTAAACTCTTATTCTCGTTCAGTGACCTCAACCTAGCATCCTGGTGCTTGAGTCTGGGGAGAAGGGGGGGGGGGGGGGGGGGGGGGGGGCGGAAACTACTCTCTCATATTGTGACGATGGACGGCAGTACCCATTTCAAAGGCTCTATGTCAATGTTACATATTATACCGTTACGTTTGCGTTTTCCTGTGCATCTCATTAACCTGCAGTACGTTAACCTGCCACCGTAACATAGGCCTACATGACCGTTTTGTCATTTCCCTGGGTTATGTGTGTGTCCTGAAAACCCTAAACACTGAATAACTTCGGTGCAAACCAAATACCGTGACGGGGAAGAGGACAAGGAAAGAAAACATTGCATACCCGACCTCACCCCCTCTGGGGCACGATGTCATGGAAATACAATGTTTTCCCGTGTGTGTGCGCGCGTGTGTCCGTCCTTGCGTGTGTGGGCTTGTGTACATGTGTCTGTGTGTGTGTCCGTGTGTGTGTGTGTGTCCTTGTATGTGTGTGTGTGTGTGTGTGTGTGTGTATGTGTGTGTGTGTGTGCATGTGTGTGTGTGCGTGTGCGTGTGCGTGTGTGTGTCTGTGTCTGTGTCTGTGTGTGTGTGTGTGTGTGTGTGTGTGTGTGTGTGTGTGTGTGTGTGCGTGTGCGTGCGCGTGTGTGTGTGTGATGGGCTGGGACAGACTGCAGGGCTCGCCAAGAAAAACACAGCCCCAGGCAGCCTCCCTTGTCCCCCCCACCCACCGGCCGACATCGGCCTCGTTCTCCCTTCCTGCCCCGTCTCTGTCAACCTATCCTCCGTCGACCCCTCCTCGTGTTCCTGTGCTCCTCTTCCCCCTCTAGGTAAGTCTCTCCCTCCGCCGGGACTTCGGGATGAGAGCCTTCTCCATACTTTGGATGCTGGACATGGACAACCGCTGTACTGCAGACCTGCTCCTTCCAAACAGAGTCCAACGAGATACGAGATGCTGTTATGTGTTGCCCGGTAAGAAAGCTGCTGACGTTGTTGCCAAGACGTCCTTTGGCACCGCAGAGTTTATTGGTGGCAATGGAAGGTCTCGCTTCAAACAGATGAATACATGGACGTATTTTAGCCTACAGCCTTTAGTACACCCACTTTATCCCTTCCTAGACCACGGACCTACTTCCCATACCCTGGGCCCACCCATCGACCCCTCCCCCCCTCTCCCCCCCCCCCCCCCCCCCCCCCCCCCCCCCCCCCCCAGCACTCAGCCCACCCTGGCCCCGCTGAAGCTGTGATGGAGCCAAGCCAGCCGTCTAGGAATGGCCAGGAAATGACAACGAGTTAACACCGTTCCCCTCTTCCTGCAAGCCCTTTAACAGCCTCTGCTTCTGTAAAGAAATGTATATTATTATTTTTTATGCATGGAGGGATATTTCTTGGTGTGAAGGTTTTAGGGGGAAAAACTGGTTACACATTATATGAAAACCCAGCAACTATGTATAAATAAAGTGTGAGGCAGATTTATTCAACATGGGGAAAGAAATTGTGATTGTATCATTTGGCGGACCCTTTTATCTCAAAATACCCCAGTGGGATTATCCAAATAACAATCTGTTTGAAGTCTCCTGTGCACGTCCACAGGTATTAAGTTTACGTTTTTTTTATTACCAATTTGATACCAGGCCTGGTATGCAGGAGGAAACCTGGTTATTTTGGGAGCGAACCCAGGGAAGTCTGGAAAGTCACTCAAGGCTGCGGACCGCCACTGGCCTCTAGGTCAGACGCCGTCACACAGGACGGACTGGAAGGAACGGGCGGTGTGCACTGTTTGTAACTAGGTTTGCTTCTTCTCCTCTTATCCTAGCTTAGCTACCTGTGGTAGGCCTACGATATGCATGTTGTGTTCTGCAAATATCCAGAGAAATTATAAGTAGATATGAAATCGTTCACTGGTTTTCGTAGTGGAGATGGTACATTGATGCGTACTTTAGCAACATGATGTTCAATTTTATTGTGTAGCATCGTATGTAAAGTAACTAAAATGTGCATGAAATAACTCAGTTTAAGTATTTTTATTTGCAAAGATTATTATTATATTCGATACTATAGTTATAGATATTCAGTCTTGTATTTATGCATGAAACCTACTTAACTTTTAATACTAGTTAAAGGCCTACTGCTATCGACACAAATTAAAAGGCTATTTTGAGCTTGTACAACCAGCTTTATGCACACACACAAAACCTACTAAGAATGTTTCTAATTAACCAAGAAAAGCAATGGTGCGAAGAATCTCCAGAGACCAATTTCGGAGTGTACCAACCACGTTTTAGGAGGAGGGGGGCTCTAAAGCACTAAACCACGTTGAAAGTAGGGGCGGGGTTGGTATTTGGCATCTTTGGTTCCACACTACTTCAAATGAGTTTGAGTTCTCCATGGTCAAATATTTGCTATGATACGGCCTATCCGCACAATGCGCTTCCAGGTTTGGTCGTATAACTCTTAACTGTATACCGTTCCTTATCACTGACAGCTACTGTTCTACTGTAAGTCAAGTATGTATCTGTACTTTGGGTGTCTTAATAAAGTAATGTTTATAGATTTTCTGGAACTGAATCGTTCCTACTCACAATGTAGGAATTTATTTCATGATTAAAATCTGCTTTTAGAAAGATGATTTTAGAAGCCCCTTTAGTTTCACAAATGCATGTGTGTGTGTGTGCGTGTGTGCGTGTGTGTGTGTGTGTGTGTGTGTGTGTGTGTGTGCGTGTGCGTGTGTGTGTGTGTGTGCGTGCGCGCACGTGCCTGCGTGTGTGTGCGTGCGTGAAAAGGAATGGGAAAATCATAAATATTTAATTGATATGAGGAAAACAGAAATGAAGAGAAGGAGAAAAGGAGGGAGAGAGAGAATCTACCAGAAAGGCCAAGACAGTAATGGTTATTGCAGTCATTCCAGTGTCTGTTAAACCAGACAGAAATAATACATTGTTCCCCTTCACAAGAATGCACATTGAGGGAATCCGTTGAGGGTTAAGCTCCAGCACCAACGCCTAACCATGCAACATTAGCGGTTTGAATGCTCTGGAATTCCTCAAGTTAAACCCGGTTTAAGGAATAAGGAATAAGGGAAAGACAAAATCGTCAGCCAAATAAATTAAAGGTGTAAATATTCCAAAGACATTCTGTTGCAAACAGCCTTCGACAATATATTGTTTATTGTTGGATCAACACTAAATCATAAACTGATATTCACACAGATGCAATCTGAATAACAGTACATGAGAATTGTTATCGGAAACATCTTTGCATGTGTGTGAGTCAACAAGAGAGAGAGACAGACTGGAAAGATCCACAAGTAAGGGGGGGGGGGGGGATGATGAAATCCTTATGATTCAAGGTTTTGCTGTTGTTTTGGTTTTTCCTTTGGCTGCGGTCTTGTTTACAGGGATTGTGGAGTGTCTCTGGAATGCTGTCTGGGATCTGAGGATACGGAAGGTAGCGAGGACAACACCAAAGGAACATTTAACAAGCAGCTTTCAAGGACTTAGCCGTCTTTACAAGCCGCATTTGAGGCACCTTGGCTGACATGAAAGGAGTAAGGCCTATTGTTAAGGACTAAGACAGTAGCCTTTTGAAAGAGCACATTTGTGCAAAGAATATTTTGTGCTGAACAGTTAGTGATTCAAAACCCGAGGTCCCATCCATGTTTTGAAGCCCTCTCTTGCAAAGTTGATGAGAGGGAAAGGGAGAGCGAGAGAGAGGGGGAGTGTGTATGCGTTGAGTGTGTGTGTGTGTGTAGTAGGCCTATTAGTAGTCGTTGGTATTAATGCTAGATTAACCTATGCTTAATTTATGGTCAGTGAATGTTGGTCTTATTCTCTGACCTTTGTGGTATGATTCAGTAAAGGCTTGTTGTAGCATGGAGTGTGGCAAGACAACGTGGATTGATAGGCCTCTGTCTGGTCCGTGTTCGGCCAGTCATCTCGTTAGGGGAACGGGGAACACCTGAGCAACCCTTCCAAGTACTCGTCTACATCCCAGTAGTAGTACACAAGTTTTCAGTTAGTTCTAATGCTCCCTTCAGTCATAACTCTGAGGTAGGAAATTCCGACTTCCTTTTAGGACCAATCAAATAAAACAGGTTTCTGGTCAGCAACTTGGTCATGATTTCTCAAACCCCATCCCAAGTATCAATGTTGTTTGACATAATTTCAACATGGCCTCCAACAACTATACTGTGAGTTAAACTCAACATTTTATAAGATTGTATGAATTTAAATAACAATTTTGAAACATTTATGATTTTAACAGTTTTCAAAGTACTTCCAGACCAATCAGCATGCCAAAACGGTAGATGGTTAAACTCATACAATTAAACATTAATGTGGTTATTAGCTTTTGAGAGTCCATTTGTAGACTTGTAGCTCGAACGCACGCAGGTGGAGATGACATGTTTCCCACTTTCGTTGTCCGACCTCCAGTCATTAACAACAGCAGCAGAAGATGGCGATAAAGGGAAAACACTTTTCGTTGTCTCTTAACTAAAGCTCAGTTGTTGATATTCTATTGACTATTAACCTTACGGTTACAAGTCAATCCGCTGTAAATCATGAGCTACAAAAGCTAGGGCCGTTTGTAACCTGTTGAGAGAATCGAGTGTGCAGCTTGTGTTTATTTGCCTAGATTCCAGTGAGTTATCTTCTGAGCCATGCGTTGGATCATAATGGTGTTTATAGAAGTCAAAGATAAAAAGGAGGGCAGTTAATGACCCTAGATCATTTTTGGGTAAATTTAGGGCTTTTGTCTTTTTAGGATTTTATGTTGAGCCCACTCAGTCAAATTACACTTTACAAGCATTCAAATTTGTGTTAAAGTGCTCACATTTAGAGTTAGTTTTGCTGTTTCAACACTTTTATTCGAACTTCCTTCGGCCAGTAAAATGTTTATTCCCAGCATCCAGACAGCTTGTTTGGAGTCATTGGACGACTGAGCATTGCTTAGCATCTTAAACAGTTTCTCATGTTCTTTAAGCCTTTAACTGCTAAGTCACTTACTGCACTCATTACTTTTGTGCTTCCAGTCTGGGATTAATAAAGTACAAATACACAGTATTTTGTCACTTTTCCTAGTTTTGTTCAATGTTAGAAAAGACAAAAGAATATAACGCATCAACCCATGATTCAGTTGATCTATTGATTTTTCTTTACCTAAATCAATATTCTCCCTGGAGAGGAAATTACATTTCGAATGAAAGTGCCTGAAGTGAACAATCTAGTGGTGAAGGTTCAGGCAGAACCCTTATGTTGATAGAGGGCCCGTATTATACCACAATGTGTGAGATTGATTTATCATTAGGATTCATTATCAAAATCGACCGCCACTTCTGACATTACAAGTGGGAGTCTCTTCCCAGTTGTATGATTACTAGTGGTGATAGATTCATCCTATCTGGATGGATGTTGTTACCGTTCCAGGGTTCATGGTTTGTGCTTCATTCCGTTATGATCTGCTGTTAATCTCTGTATTAGGTTGTCTCTCTTTTTTGTTATTAACATAACTAAATTCTCTAAAAAGCATTGACTGCTATGATTTGTGGAATAGCTGAACTGATATAATGAACCATATTTGCCGTAGACTTACCAAGGCTATCTTCAGAAAGGTTTTTAGGTGAGTTTTTTTCTCTGTTGGCATTTGGCATGCGTGTTTCATCATACAAATCTAATAACTGTAAACATTAATATCCCCTTTCTTTTTCTGCAACATAATTCATAAACTTGGAAGAATTCTTGGGAGAAAGAATGAATCCTAGTCTGAACGGGATCATCCCCTGTCTCATTTAAGAGGAAGTGCTGAAATGTAAGACTTGGACACACTCACTGGTGTTATCAAAGTGTCTAAGCATGATAAACGGCCATTTAAGCATAATCTTCAAATTTCTGCTGTCTACAAACTCTTGATAATCATTCAACACAGCGAAGACCTTTTCCCGTCAACCTCATGTGTATCATCTGGTGTGTGACGTCAACCGCAAGGTATTTATGTCATTACAAACTTAGGCAGGATGCTAAAGTAGGGTATTTCCTACAATGCGTGTCATCTAGTGTCTGTTCGCCAGTCCCCAGTTTAACAGTCACTGTTTTGTAGACTCTTTGTAGATGTTTGGATTTCAAACCCTCTTTCCTTTTTGGAAAAACAACCAATTCTTTTCTTGGAAAAAAGATAATTGATCTTTGAATATTACGTTACGGTTTAAAATGTTGCAGGCAACCCCGTTGGTTTGACCTATTAATTGGGACAATACCAAATATGATGTAAATATATTAGAACATGTAATCTCAATGAGGCCTATTGGAGATTCCTTTGTTTAAACTGTCTCGCCAAATTACAATTTTTTTGCAATTATGTTATTCCTCACATAAGGAAAAAAACAGACTAATTGTTACAACACTGTAGTTTGTTGTGAGTGGTTTCATCCTGAGCTATCTCGAATCGCCACTGGAGAATTGTTTTCCATTCAGTTACGCTACTTGTACATGTTTCCTTGTTAACCATAAGTCGGTAGGCTACTGCAGCAGTACATTAATTCCATAAAACCGATTCACTTTGGACGTCAACGCGAGCCGTGCTGATAAACTCGTGCTGAGTGCTTAGTTGTCAAGGAACTCTGTCGCGAGACAGCTATGATCCATAGTCTTCCAGAGTGTCTCTGGAACATCTGTCAGAAACACTAGGGCTGCTCGTACATTTCCATCTGCGTGGGAATCTATTAGGGTTTTATGGGCAGAGCGGTGAGTAACGTCTCGGTCATAACACAGCGCTGCGTGTCTAACCGATCGCTGTCAGTACCGTAGACTTTTGTCTTTTAGTTTAACATTACTTATTTCATGGTAAGCTATAAGTAAACGCAGTTTGTAAACCCCTAGTCATGTTTAAAGGAAAGCGAAGTTTACCATCTCTTCCGCGTTGATCATTTGTGATCTTTTGTTCAGCAAAACTTCCAAACAAAAAATAATTGACCTTTTGTTACCAGAATGTTTTTTTCCTTTTGTGCTTGTCCAGAAGGTAATATTTTTTCATGTCTTACTAAATGAGAGAGAGAGAGAGAGAGAGAGAGAGAGAGAGAGAGAGAGAGAGAGAGAGAGAGAGAGAGAGAGAGAGAGAGAGAGAGAGAGAGAGAGAGAGAGAGAGAGAGAGAGAGAGAGAGAGAGAGAGAGAGAGAGAGAGAGAGAGAGAGAGAGAGAGAGAGAGAGAGAGAGAGAGAGAGAGACCGGCCAAGTCAAGTGGAATTAGGCCAAATAAGGTTTGAATGTTGGCTTTTGGCCCGCTGTGTTTTCAAGACCTGAAGAGCAGTGACCCGAGGGAGGAGGAGGAGGGATTACAAGGAGCGCGCTGTGTTAGAGCACGCTGGCTTCACCATCTGTTGCCATTGTTTTCCTGGAGGGCCGCAATACTGCGGGCCTTCGGGGTCAAGTCTGTGTCAACGTACCAAGAGTTTCAACCATAATTCTCATACACACCCACACAACACAGAAAACACAAACCCACGCAAGACAGAAAACACAAACACACGCCAACACAGAAATCACACACCCACACAATGCAGAAAACAAATACACACACGCAGCACAGAAATCACACACCCACACACAAAACACATACCCACACAAAACACAAAATAAATATACACCCACACAAGGCCGGCAAGCATGTGTTTGAAAAACGCACATGGTAGCAATATTGGTAGTTATTACATTTATCCAAAAAAGGGAGGAAACGGATTGTTTACTACTTGACTAACTGGTTGTCGTTTAGATATAAAGCACATTTGGTTCCATACTTAACTATCCCACACTGATTCTACATCAAGAGGGACTCCTGGCTACTTTGTGTTCTCTGAAGTAAAAGTCCCTCCCCCCTTTCTTCCCCTCTCCTCCCCTCCCCCAGACTCTCTCTCTCTCTCTCTCTCTCTCTCTCTCTCTCTCTCTCTCTCTCTCTCTCTCTCTCTCTCTCTCTCTCTCTCTCTCTCTCTCTCTCTCTCTGCACCTCTCTCTCTGCACCTCTCTCTCTCTCTGCAGCTCTCTCTCTCTCTCTCTCTCTCTCTGCAGCTCTCTCTCTCTCTCTCTCTCTGCAACTCTCTCTCTCTGCAACTCTCTCGCTCTGTCTCTCTCTCTCTCTCTCTCTCTGCAGCTCTCTCGCTCTCTCTGCAACTCTCTCTCTCTCTCTCTGCAACTCTCTCTCTCTCTCTCTCTCTCTCTCTCTCTCTCTCTCTGCAGCTCTCTCTCTCTCTGCAGTTCTCTCTCTGCTCTCTCTCTCTGCATCTCTCTATCTCTCTCTCTCTCTCTCTCTCTCTCATCCTATACCGTCTTTCCTTCACAGACCTTGTGCTCACATCTCCTCTGATCCTCATGTATACGTGCTGCTTTTTTATGGACATCTGCTGGTACTTTGTGCACTAATGCTTTTACCAGGTGCCAGCCAATAAGTTTGTTTAACTCCCTAAACACTTTTCGATTAAGGTAGTGTACGGCTTTTGGTGTTGATATAATTACAAAAATATAAATATCAAAGAAATAATAATATACGGGCAATATATCTACTATATTCTATTATTATTAATCATATTTTTTAAGAATGGAAAATCTCCTGGATGGGTGATGAAGTGTCGTCATTCACGTTCACCCAACCTTCTCCTCACAGTGATGGAGTCATCATTTTGGATAATATTTGATTTGGTTACCTGTTAAAAAAGAGGCAGTTGGCTTATCCCGACTTCAGCCGCTGTGGCCAATGGAAAGAAGAAGATTGAAAACATACACACGGACACACTATAGGAGTGCAGGTCAACTCTTTTTTTCGCTTTTACAGTCTTTCCAGAATTCCTCACCCACACATTCAACGGAGAAATGCGCTGTAAGCATTAGTGTGGAAACAGCACCGGGAGCTGGAAGCTTGCCAAGAAACTCACTTTACCGCTGTAAATCCACTTCTTGCTATACCCTCCTAGCTCTTCTTTCTCTTTCCCTCCTTAATTCGTTTAGAGATGTTTCATTCCTCTCATTTAGAAGCCTAGAAATGTACAGAAACACAGACCATTTTTTTTATATTACAATGAAGTCTTCGAAACGCTTTGAACGTATTGCGGTATAATAAGTGAACCTATGGGCCCCTACGGAACGTGGCCAAATATCATGCCGGTGATGTCACTTCCTTGACTGAGAAGGCTCCACACAACCTGAAGAATGTTGGAACACGGCCAGTGCTGTATGTTTATGCCGTGGACGAGAACAACTTTCCCTTTCAACTGAAAAGGTGTTGAGATAATGTTTACAGATAACCCCAGACCTACATCAGAGAGCAGGGTGTCCTAGATAATAATCAATCTGGAAAACTTTATTGCTTTGACCTGCCACTTTGGATAGAAAATTAGGTTTTGAGTTTCATATAAATGAATTCCAGTGAGAACGTGTATCATTCCAGCGGTGGACTCCAGCTGTTGACTCATTCCAGCTGAAAATAAAAAAGTCTTTGCTTTCACTTTGATACGAATATTCCTCAGTGAGCTATTCAATCTGAGGAATCGGATTAAAGAGCCCTGCAGACAGACAGAGAGGTCCAATAAGAGAAGCGTCCAATTAGGGCAATCCAATTAGAAAAGCTTTTAATAAGACAGGCGCCCAATAAACCAGACAGGTTTAAATAAACACTGAGGACATTCATCGAGGTTGGGGTAAGCCTTGCCTTCCAGACACCTAAAGTATCGTGGTGCTGCTGGATTCACTGCTTCCGTCTTTGTTTGTATGGTTGTTAGGGGTCCAAGCCAACAGGTTGGATCCCTATTGTTTTTGTAGTGTTTATTTTTATTATTCCTATTCTAATTGGATTTCATTCACGTGTATTGCGATAATCTTGAATTAATTCAATGAGAATTGGTTCTTATAGTGTAAATCCAAAAATAAATTGTAATTCACAAAAGCACAATAACATTATAACAAAGGAATCATCACCATCGTCACCTTTATTAAGACTTTTGGTTTTCACCCTTCAACATCAGACAAGTCACTTGTTTTCAAAATATCGGTCTTGGATTGAAGGTTATCTGAAAAACGTCTGTTAATGATTCTTAAAAACCAAACTATTTAACGCTGAATGAATAAACAATACGGAATGTGTTTATCCTTTGACAAAGACGATTTCAATTATTCTTGTGTTTATTGCTTGGCTCCTCAAATCCAAAATATTTGAAACATGTTAAAAATATATATTGTTGTCCAATTCAGTAAGAAATAGTTCGTACACAGACGTTTTTTTCCAAAGGTCATCTGAGTTCATGCGTCCTTCCAGGAAAACAATCATATGGCTGAAATACCCAACCTCACTTATCAGACAGCGTTTTACAGGGCAGTGGACCACTCTAAACCTACCAGTTTGGTCCGTTACAACAGTACATTTAACACTTTCTTCAACCGCAATAGCCCTGTACGAAGATGGTTTAGTGTTACGCATCGATATAAAAAAATCGGTAATAAGGTTGTAGGCTATTGATACACCCTGTTCCTCCGCTATAACTTAAACAGATAATGAAATGTCTGCTTTTAAATATGTTTCGAAAGAAAATGATATGACAAGGAGTAAAGATGTATCGTTATTGCAAACTAATGTTAGCGTGAAACCTTAAAACTTTGTTTTAAACTGTTTTGCATTTCTTCCAACCCAAGTCTGTTGGTCGAGCCTAAAGAACGCCGTTCGACCTTCCTCTGAGTCGAGAAGTTGAAATTGAAGTAAAAACACACACACATAAATAAAGAACTAACAAGTCATCAGAATGTGTTCACCACGGCTTAAACTGCGATAGCGTTTAGAGGGCAGAGCGGTGCGACGGAGAAACCGGAGGATGTGGGCTAGTGGACACAATCGTTAAGATAACACTCCTGTTCAGTCACACATCGCCCCACCGGTTGTCAGGTCATTGAGAAACCGAGAGGAACCCATTTCTGCTTCAGTAAAACACAGAGATAGATTGAGTTATTCCACCTCTTGTTTTACACACAGCAAAGCATCGTTGAGCGTTATGGATCTGCTGAAGTGCATTGTCGGCTTTGCAAGCACAATTTCTCGATTTAAGTGAAAAGGTGTGGAAAAAACGTAATATTTCGCAAACAACGTGTCCTTCGATGGTTGGTGTTGAAGGCAATGTCTCCAACAACAGAAAGCTCTGTTTAAACTTCAGTGGACCGAAAGCCCCAGCTCCACATTAACATGTAGTTATACACGGTCTTAGATAGTGTGCATCTGAGTGTTAGGTTTTCATGAGGAAATGTGCCTTTATGGTATATTATGCTACATGATTCCAGCTAATATTTTAAGCATACATTTATGAAAGTATTGGTGTGGCGACTGAGATATTTTGATTAGTTCGCAAAGAAAAGCTTTCAAATGGTACTGAAGATATCCTTCACCGCTCAAGTCGATTTTAAATGATATGAGTTCTCTGACCAATTCATGTAATCTAGCTGGTCTGTACTGAACTTTCTACCCATGTGAACATATTCATATGGCTGTTGGGCATCCAGGTCTAGGTGCGGTAGGTGGCAGTTTAGTTTTGCAACACACCAACATGTATTGATCAGCACAGTGGATGACTAAAGCCCGTTCTCTCGATCACACAATCACTCACACACGAAACCATTACGCACTCGCGTATAAAAGCCTGTGCAAACTTGTCTCCGAACACAGCCCAGCGTGACAGATGCCGGGGAAACACAGACATACTTTCAAATCCTTCTGTACTCGTAACAGGCACGGTCACATACAAAATGACTACATTGGTATTTCCGTCTGACTTTGGATTGGTGCAGAGGGAGGAAAGGCACACAGCAGTGACTTGGTGTAAAGAGATGAACCGTTACAGGCATTAAATAATGAATGTAGTGTACACCTGAGCAAGACGAGTCCTCTACCTGGACAACAGGAGGCGATGGTGAGTGGTCTCAGACAGTTACACCGACCCCCCCCCCCAACCCCCCCCCCCTCGATCTTATCGCCGTACACCTTTTGACCCGGTCGGCCATTTGTGGCTGCAATCCGATCTAAAATGGAAGACTCAAAATAACGTTAAGACATGTGACTTGCTTATTGTTAAACGATTTGACATCAAACCGTCGTAAAAAAATAAAAAAAAGTGCACGGTGTTGCGGAATTAGCGGAGCATTTCAGGCTCCCGATCCATCTTATGGCTTTGAATCGTCGCACAATAAAAGCAGTCGAGGAGGACTAAATTCCACGAACAATTGAAAAACTATTTTTATTAATTTTGATCCATTACCACCACCTCGTCTAAAGTGTCATATTAATACGAAACGAGACGTACGGGTTAGCCAGAGCAACAGCGCCTATCTACTGCCGGCAGAACACAGTAAGACTCTTCATAACCCGATCTGTTCTCTCAACCCTCTCACACGCGACTTCCCAAGGCTCTTCAACAACGACTGTTCATTAAAGTCCACTGTTCGGTAAAAATAAACAAAGCACAAAATAAAATAGTCCTCTTCGTATCCATAAAAACATCCAGATTTCTCCGTAAGAAAAATCAAAAAAAATCAAAGCCAAAGGTTCACATCTTCGTGCTTTCCTTCTTTGCGACGTTTTTCAGTTGTAGTTAATTTTTTGGCATCAAGGAAGGACGGGCATCCTCACAGGTTGTCGTACATACGCAGCGTGCGCTCCAGTTGCTGCACCACGCGCTGGTGGAAGGCGATCTGCTCCTTGAGGTAGGCCTGCATCATGTCCTTGAAGTCCACCTCGCGGCGCTGGTGGAAGTGGGTCATCTCGGCCTGCAGGGCAAAGCCCACCGTGCGGCAGCGCTTCCTGATGCCGTCGGCCTCGTCCTGCTCCATCTTGCCCTCATCGCTCATCTTCTGGCTCTCCTTGACCTTGGCGAAGGCTCCTGCCACACACACAGGACACAGAACGACACACACTGTGAGTTAGGCTCGTTTCAAAGCGTGAACAACTTAAATACTTAATGGTTCATTTGAAAGGTTATATAGGAGATGTTCCTTTCATCAATTAATTAGAACAGGATTCTCCCCCATCAACTTGATACAGGCAAGACCCTTATGCATGTGGGAGAAAAAACAAACTTGAAAAAATACAGTTGAAAAATAAAAAATCTGTACACTTCTAACATGCATTTAAGTCATTTGACACTTTTATCCAAAGAGACTTTTACAGGTCAGGCAGAGTACAATGCAAGCCTACAATCAGTGGCGACAAACTATGCATCCAGTCCCCACAAGTCTGTTTATGAATTGTTCTCATAAGAGGTTGAGCCTGGATGGATGGATGGATATATAAATCCATCTTTGTTGTAGGCTTGGACTCGAACAAATTGGTTCCAGGACTTTCTGATCATCACATCTGCTTTTATGTTGTCATAACCCTTTTCCATTCCTGGTGCCAGCGAGCGTCCTGTAGCTTGTTCTAGTGTAGCACAGCCTAGTCAATGTCTTTGAATGACCAGTCCCTGCCCCTACCACACAGACTCACACCCCTCCCCCGTTCAACCACTCTTTTATACATGTATTACTTCCTATGAGTCTATCTTCGAGTTTAGCCAGATTATCACTAGCCCATTATCCGGCACACGATGCAGATGTTGGACCAGTGAGAAGCCAAGACGACAAGAAATAGACACTAGAGACAGCTCGCACACTTCTCGCAGCAGGCAAAGTAGAAACTTTCCATGATGTTTGGTATATTCAGTCACCGTTTTACTCAAAAGGGTACAAGCAATTTGCAATTATACCGTATGTTGATCATACAAATTAGCTTTGCTAACAATGTTTGAAATGGGATTCGTCGTGAAAAACAAGTCTCAAACCAAAGCATTGTTGTATAAACTCTTGAGGTCCTTTTCTGTGGTTGTGGTTATGACGATGGTAGGGTTAGGTTAATAATATTATACTGAAGTCCTTCTGTTGTAAACAATTGAAGAAAGGCCCCTCGAGAAACGTCTTGTGAAAGATTTAAATAGTTTACATCAACTCAATTAAAAGGCGACCAAGCTAAAAACATGTTGGTACTCTTTGGGTGGTTCCACTCTTTAATGTAAAGAAAGGTTTACGAGCGTCTGTGTATGGCGCCGTTGATGCGAGCGTTGAGGCACTACGTCTCCTGCCCTGCGTTAAGAGTTCCAACCCATTTTCATGACGGTCTACGGTTTCAACATAGTGGTGCTGATCCAGTACTAACCGGTGACATCATGGGCGTTCCCGCTACAATTACACACACACACACACACACACACGGAAACATATGCTTATATGCACACATGTGCAAATACACACGCACACACATACAAATTCCCTTATATGCCCACATGCAAGTTCACCAACACACACACACACACACACACACACAAACACGCCAAAGTGTATGCATACTCCAACAAACAGGCTAACTGTTCCATTGACACACACACACACACACACACACACACACACACACACACACACACACACACACACACACACACAGTCTTGCGGTGATGTATATGCGGTTTGTTTATTCCTCATTCTAATCATGTTTGGCCCGGATCTAATCAAGTTACCTTGACAAGAACAAGGTGTAGCCCCTTGCAGACGACCGGGTCCGCATCACCCCTTCCCCAGACAGGAACGAGGGGGCCTCTGGCACGAGGCCAGATGAGGTCAGCGGAGCCAATCAGTTACAGTCACATGACCAGAACCCCCCCCTTCCTTCATCTCCACAGGAAGCAGCCTGGGGCGGGTACGACCACAGCCTGTCCTTACAGGGTCTCTAGGGCGACGGCGCTAAACGCTTTGCCGCCTGCGTCGCCGCGTCCCAGGGCCGTTCCGTGGACCAGCCTCGTGGGCCCCCGCGTCGCATCCTTCCGACACACCGGTATTTACGAGCTCGGTCAAGGGCCCCCTTGGAATTTCTGTCCGGAGTGTGGGAATGACCCGACCACGTCGGTTCAGGTCTGCTTCCAACGAAGTGGATGGAGGAGGGTTTCGCTTTGACCTACATTCAATGTTTCCCACACGCGACAGAACAGAACGTACATTGCCACGAGTGTTTCAGTGGGGGATGGGGGGCGTGTTGTAGAGGAAGGTGTGTGTGTGTGTGTGTGTGTGTGTGTGTGTGTGCGTGTGCGTGCGCGTGTTTGTGTGTGTGGATCAACGTCTCCAAAACAACCCCAGTTCAACAGTCTCCTCCTCCTGTAAATCTTCTCACCAGCTCAAGCGAAGGCATGTCTCTCTGTCGGGGGGGAGGGCCGGGGGTTAGGGGGGGGGGGGGGGGGAGATGGTCATGTTCCTGTCCGCACCGCTATGAAGGATGAACTGCGGACACGGCTCATCAACCAGACGGTTCTGCCCTCTCTCCCGCGGGATAGCAAAAGCAATTTGACAGAAACGCCGCTAGTCTTGGGGGAGCTACCGGGAGTTGTTTACCTTGCCCGACCAGAAGGCACTAGCTGGGCTACCACATGTTTTTCTGACTGAGCACCGCCGTGTAGAAAGAATTATCATGCATGCGACGGCTTCCCGTCTCTGAGCTGGGGGAAACTCCAGAGGTTTTGAGGGGAAAGGAGGGAGGTGGGAGAGTGGACAGATGGGGAAGAAAGTAGAGGAGAGAGAAGGGGAGAGCGGGGAAGGAGGGGTGAGGAGGGGGGAGAGAGCGAGGGCGAGGAGGGAGGAAACCAGAGTGGAATAATGTAGAAAACAAAAGGGAAGGAGCGAGAGAGCCAGGAAGAGGAGAGAGGGAGGAGAGGACCGAGGAGAAGGAGCGAGAGAGGAGAACAAAGTGGAAGGAATAGAGGAATGGGAGGAGAAGGAAAAAGGAGACGGAGAAAGCCAGAGAGGGAACAAAAACAAAGAAGAATGGCTTCTTCCAGTAGAGCGACAGACATGTCTACAATGTGCTGAGTCACGGTGGATTTGTGTTGAAGGGGGAGCGGCCGACGGACAGACAGACAGACGGGCAGACAGACCGATGGACAGAGGGAGGAGGAAAGGCATGAGGGAGAAAGTGGCCATGGAGGACATCGAGTTATGTGACCACACTTCTGGCGGGGTGAACACAGGAATCCGCTGAGCCCCTGATCCCCTCCTCGGTCAATAGTGGTCCTTTGATACATCCAAGCTGTTTTCTGTTCTTTGCAGCGTGATGGAGGCAGCCACACACTGATCACCCTCAAAAACACAACGTCATTCCTCAAGGATCAATTCTGACGACTCTTCTTCTGGGCCGCTCGTCCCAGATGTTTTTTTGAAATCCATCTGGCCGGTTAATCCAAAGCGGTTAATCCACACACAGGGTTGTCATAGCTACACCCCAGGTGTGTGAGGTACGCTACGGCCACGGCGGGGGGAAGCTCAACCCGCGTAGCTTTCACCCTAGCCTCTAGCGTCGCAATCTCTTCACCGACCAAGCGTTGCTCTTGCAGAAACACAAGCAGCAACAGCGGTTTCAACAGATCCCACTTTAGTTTGAGCTTATTTATAAAGTGAGCCTGTGGTTCCAACTTCCTACAGAAAAGGCCTAATTAAATCATTGTGTTTGTTTAACAACTCGATAGGGATCAAGTTTAACTCAGGTTATTGGACAGCAGTTTGTAATTACCCTGAATTAAGAAATAGGATTAGGAAAGGATTCATTAAAATACAGGCACACATGGAAAAGTTTTTTTTCGTGCATGAATATATAGCAGCAATAATGTATCGCATAAACTGCCACTGAAATCGGACTGTAACTTTGTCTTAAATATCGACCGTGTGTGTGTGTGTGTGTGTGTGTGTGTGTGTGTGTGTGTGTGTGTGTGTGTGTGTGTGTGTGTGTGTGTGTGTGTGTGTGTGTGTGTGTGTGTGTGTGTGTGTGCGCGCGCGCGGGCGTATATATGCGTGGGTTTGACATATCAGACTGAATGTCTTTGGTGAACAACAAAGACGAACCGCCAGCTAATCTTGTGATAATCCATCACGCACCAGAACACTAGAATGCTACACATTTGCACGAGACACAACAATTCCTCGCACCCTTATGGTCTCTCACAGACTCACACGCTGATTGCATGTCTCCTCCATCTGCTTCCTATTCACATCCCTGATAAGAGCAGCCTTGGCGTTGGCCTTCCAACCGAAAGTGAGGCCGGAGCCCTTTATCAGCAGAGGGAACATTTCTGAACCCACTTTGGTCTTCAGGAGATAAACCCCACTCAACGATAAAGTGTGGCTTAAAGCCATATTTCAGTCATTCTTACCATTTTGACGTTTTTTTTATTCCCTTACCACGTATCTGTTGGTGGGTATAAGTGTATATTTAGCTAAATGGTGGTTTAAGTAACAAAAGGACCAACTAAACAAAAGGACGACAAACCTCAATAAAGGCTTGCTGAATTCGGTGCTACACAATAGTTTAACTATTTCCAGTTGGATGGTAAATAGAGGCATTTTCCCATTGGGAACAGATGTGGCTCGTGACTACAGAGAATCACTGACCAATAGGAGCAGAGAGCTCGTGGGTGCTTTCTCTCTCCGTGTCAAGTACCACATTGAACTGGTGATACCATCTCTGTCTCTGTGTCTCTCTCTCTCTCTCTCTCTCTCTCTCTCTCTCTCTCTCTCTCTCTCTCTCTCTCTCTCTCTCTCTCTCTCTCTCTCTCTCTCTCTCTCTCTCTCTCTCTCTCTCTCTCTCTCTCTCTCTCTCTCTCTCTCTCTCTCTCTCTCTCTCTCTCTGTGTGTGTGTTTTCCAAAAAGTTGATGACTGTACAAAACATACAAAAACATTGCGGCAATATCAAATTCTTTGCCGTCAGCTGTGATGGTCGTTCCGTGTAAATACTGAGTTTGAAAAAGGGATAGAAAAGGCAGGAGATGAGGAGGAGAAGAGAAAAGGAAAACATGATTGACCAGTGAAAGAATGCTAAATCAGGTCTTGCGCAACACTGACAAGAGTTTAAAGTCAGGGTCAAAACCCTTGGGGATTGACAAGCAGCGACAAAAAGCAGGAGGAACTGGAGCATGCCGAGTCAGCTCAGTGTTTACCTCAGCCGATCTCTTTGAGAGATAAACCAAGAGACGCCAAGTTGACGCACAGGAATGTCTACATGTGACGTAACCCGTATACTTAAATTCGCCCCCATAATCCCGTCACAGAGTAAATCATCTCTATAGACATCGGACACAGAACACGGAATCAGGTTCAAAACTTGGAACGGTTTTCACGCTCCTCTGGCCATTGTTCCAATGATAACGAATGCTCAGAACAGAACCACCCCCCCCTCTGTTTTTAGTTCTTCGTGCATCCACGGGGGATTGCTGAGCAGGAATGCTGACCGATGACTTGCTTCAACAGCACTGTCCATATCCATCCCACATCCTGCCTTCCCAACCCGGAGAAATCCCCAACCCTCCTAAAAATACGGAGACAAACAAACCTAAAAATACGGAGACAACCAAAAGATTTGGTTTTAATCCTGAATGTCCACAAAACACACGTACCCCGATGCATATTTGTCTAGCTCTAGAGAATCACAATCTCTATATTGGTGTTTTGGTTTTAGCCTTCATTTTTGTAGTCTCCTTTCTCCTTGTTTGTATAAATGTTCCAAGTACCCCCTGCAAAGCTTTCAAATAACCCTGTGGGTCCACAGCCCCCATTGCGGAGACACTGGCCTGGAGCGTACTTTGTTGACATGTTATGTTGTGGTTGATTCTGGAAGACTGACCTTGTTTCTTTCAGATTCCTATGGTTACGCTGCACGCTATTCAGTTTTTTTTTTTTTAACTAGGTCAGCTCTTATGTTTTTCTTTTTGCAGCTGCTCCATTTTTTTTAAGGAAACTATGATTGATCTCGGCCTCACTTCTACATCTCTGTGGACAAAGCATATCTGTGACATGACTCAATTTAAATGTCTGATGGACACTTGAAAGCGTCCCCTAAATGACGATGAGATGATGATGTAAAATGGGATGTTCCCAAACACCGCATCCTTTTAATTAAAACCAGTGAAACCAATGAAAATAAATAAAAAAGTTTTGCGTGCAGCAAATGCATCATGCCTTGACACTTTTATTCTGATATGTGTGTTTTTGTGCGTGTGTGTGTGTTTTGTGGGAGTGTTATTATAATGCCGAACAGAAGATTCATTTGACAGGCATTCGGGTATGACCTCCGGGATTTGTTCCTAAAAACGTGTTTAGCAACCACAACAAGCCAATGAGAATGGGGAGCATGACTGCGATTTGAGGTCAACAGTGACATCATCATAATATTAATAATAACACTTGCGAGACTCAAAACCTTGCGCAGGCTTTGATGTCACGATGTCATTTTGCGCACTCACAAATGTACAAAAGAAAAATAACTTGTAGATTAGTAAATTAGGACTTCTCCTGCCTACTTCTACTATCTATCACCATTATCTTACAGATGTTAAGGTTGTATGACATGGAATGCGTTAATCGTATTAATAACAATGGGTGAAGAGACACAAGACTTCTAAGATGGCGGAGGTGGGGATCCCTACAATGGCTAATACACCAGTGTTTTTTCTGTTGGCGTGGTGAGGGGGCGCACCACTATACTTTACTGAGGGTAAATAACAGGACCTCAAACCTGTCCCGCCATCCCTTAATAGTCACAGAGAGCAGACAGACGTGTAGGCTGAGGCAGGGGCTCCCATATGAGGGGGGAAAGAGGGAGGGAGGGAGGGAAAGAAGGAGGGAGGGAGGAGAGAGGGAGGGAGGGAGGGAGGGAAAGAAGGAAGGAGGGAGAGAGGGAGGGAAGGAAGGAGGGAGGGAGGGAGGGAAGGAAGGAGGGAGGGAGGGAAGGAGGGAGGGAGGGAAAGAAGGAAGGAGAGAGGGAGGGAAGTAGGGAAGGAAGGAGGGAGAGAGGGAGGGAGGGAAGGAAGGAGGGAGAGAGGGAGGGAGGGAAAGAAGGAAGGGGGGGAGGGGGGAATGATTGAAGCAAATAATGAGGGGGGGAACTGAAAAGACGGAAGGAAGGAAGGAGGGAGGGAGGGAGGGAGGGAGGGAGGGCAGGAGGAAGGAAGGAAAGAAGGAAGGAGGGAGAGAAGGCAAGAGGGAAGGAGGAAAGTGAAGTGGGAAGGAAGGAAGGAGGGAGGACAAGAAGGATATAGAGGAAAAGAATAAAAGTAGTATGGTGACATCAATTAGTCAAGCACTCTGTAAAGGTCTTCAGTGTGAAAAGGACAAGCCATAGGCAATTGCAGCAAGGAATGTATGCGCTTGTGGGAAGACTGTGTGTGTGTGTGTGTGTGTGTGTGTGTGTGTGTGTGTGTGTGTGTGTGTGTGTGTGTGTGTGTGTGTGTGTGTGTGTGTGTGTGTGTGAAAACAAGACATAGCCATTCTCAAGATTCATGTGAGGGCAAATGGCAGAGCCAAATTCTTTTCACTCTAAAGACACCACTGGTTGCCATCACAATATGTTGAATGAGACCTAGTGTCACAGCCAGGGAGCTCTCGAGCTTATGTCATTCAAGTCCATTTGGTGTTCGCTATGGATGCACATGAAGTGTATGGCTGTATTGTAGATTATTGTGTATACGTCAACACAATGTCAATTTATTGGGAAGACGTGCTAAATGACTAACATGGTTTTTTTTTGTATCTGCGTAAGCCAACACCGATGATGAACAGCATTACATTGAGTTTGTTTGATCTGTTTCATGACAGGTATGGAGTTCCTCTGACACCCAAGACTCCCACAGAACCAGTTATGTATGCATTGTGTGTTGCCATAGGAGAGAAACAAATGTCAACACAAGTCAAGCAACCTATTTAATTAATGATGACAGCGCTGCAGACAGAGCACATCCCCCATACAATGCTGTTTCCACCAATGATGGGATTGCTAGCGATAGAGGGGTGGGTAGATCCATGCACGACATAACATTTACACCTCAGACTGCAGGCATTACAATTGACCGCTTCCCTCATGTTCTTTTTTATAAGCGCTAAATTTTTTACAATGACTATTAACTACTCTAGCCTTTTATTCAAAGCAACTGACCAAAAGTTCAAAGTTCACGGATCAGGTAAGCCATCTTTCTTAAGGAGGCCTACAGGCAGGCTACATTAGGGAATCAAGCCCGGTACCCTTCAGATGGGGGCGGAACACCATGACCCCCACATCATCACTGGCCCCTGACACGGTAGAGCCAATGACACCGGGCACTGCTGGTAACAAACCCGAGCCGGCCGCGGGCTCAGATTTCTCCTTGCATAACAGGTCACCAGATCGCCCTGATACCAACCGCACAAAGCAGGTTGGTTTCTGGCCGTTGTGTTCCCCTAAACGCAGCCCTTCTGCTGAATGGAACTGCTCAGCGCATAGATTAATAGCGCTTAGTTTTCCGTCTAATTAGGTCAACGTTAAAGGGCCGTGCCAGAAAACCATTTAGCCTTTTCCTCACCACTGACACTGGTGTGTGTAGTAGGATCATCTAGTCAGTGGATCGGTTAGAAAGGTCCTGAGTTCGAACCCCAAAGTCTGCAGTCTACCTGTAACACTGCAGATCCCTGTATATCCGAAGAACTATCTGTTCTTTAGAGACACAGGGTCTCATCTCATCTACACAGGGTGTTATTTTGAATTAAAGCATCTCTTTCGTTGAACTCACTGTTTATTATCACAATGCTTCATTGTACAAGACGGAACAGAAAACAGTCACGCACAGTCCCGGATAAACAAACAGACTGAAAGGAATTCTGAAAGGCAAATTAGCCTGGACCACACCTCATTTGCCTGTTGCACCACACATCCTCCTCTTTACAACAATACAACGTTATCTGATGCCTCATTCCTAATGTTTTCACGTCAGATAACAGCTTTCGACAGCCAGTGCCCGCAGACTCTCAGCAGCTGTTCCGCTGGTAGTAGGAGGTATGCCCAACCCTCACACAACCGACTTGCAGATTTGAAACCGGTTGGTATTGGTACTTGATATAAACTGAGAAACAGAGCTCTGCTTTAAGATGCTTCTGACTTCTTCATGCAAATTCACATGCACACGCACGCAAGCACGCACACCCGCACACACACACACTTAAAGCTTTTGTGTGAAGTTTGATGTAAATCTGGAACAATCTTATTCTATATTGTCTGTGGGGTTCCTTAAATTGTCCCCAACACAGAATCTGGCCAACTACTGAGAAGACCAATGTATCTCATCAGTAAATCATCTTTTCACCACCGTGGATCTGGGGGGGGGGGTCTCCCTGGTTAAATTCAATTAAAAAAGCTTGATGTCACGACCATTGTTGTGAACACCGATGCATTATTGATCTTTATTTTTACACCTGATGGAAGTATGTTTTCTTTCCCTACGAGAGTTTTCTACTTTGTTAATGCATAATAATTTAAAAAAAAAAAAAAAAAAAATTGATAATTTTTTTTATTTATTTTATATACATTGGTAGTCAAGGCGGGGCCCTATTGTTGATAAGGCGGCCGCCTTAACAACACAGTGCTGGGGGAAACACTGCCTTCACAGCCTCCTGGTCCAGACAGTAGTTTCCGGTCTGCCTGAGTTCTCTCTTGGCCCCGCTCCATTCCCTGCCCTGCCAACACATCTGCACTCTGCAGAATACACACAGCATACAAAATAACCTGCTGTGAGGTTCGGAGAGCCCCTATGGTCAGCTGCTCCTATTGGAGGGTTCTGATCACGTGACCTAAGGTTCCGTAGAAGACTTTCAAGCTTGCAGTCTGGATTGTTTCTTTACCAAACATTCTAGAATAAACCAAGCATCCAGTGGTTATTAGTCTAATTATAATGGTGGAAAAAAAAGACCAAGATAGTGGCTTGGAATGCGATGCTGTATACAAGTACACAAACAAAGTCCAAAGCACACAAACAGTCTTGACCTCTCGGAAGCGGGGCCAGAACCATTGAGTCTGGAGGGACCATCTCTGTTAAAAGCTACACCTGGATGCCACCTGTAGGCCCCGCTCCACCCCTGCTGCAGGAGATATTATGGTCTGTAACTCCACCAGTGTTTCTGTTTTCATATGAGACAGTTTGGCCAAGGATCCAGCGATCCAACATCTGAGTTTTAAAAGGTGTAATAGTTTTAAGCTGTTTTCGATGAGCTGTGCTCTGCTGTGTGGAATAATGCCGTAATGTACTGTATTATAACGTAATGCAGAACTCTGTGCTCAGTAATGAAGCCAGGGCAGCTGGACAGAAATATGATTGTTATTTACAGTCCTTCGAGGGGCCTACCCGAGATTAAAGAAGACGGACTATGGAAACAGACAAGGGGGAAATTGCACAATGACACATTGTACATAGGCTTGTGGCATGCAGACATTATACTGACGAATGTACAGCATAGAGTCAAAAAGAGAGATACAAAGTGAGATTTTTAAGCTAATTAAAACAATGTCTGCCTCTACCACAACCATATATAAGCACACAAAGCCTCAAACCTCAAACACTATGCCTTGTTTTATTGGTGCCACATGCAGTCTCCAGAACCGCGCTTACAGGTGCAGATCAGATGCATCTACATTACATTCATGAGTTTAAATTCACGAGATATAACTAACTGTAGTCACTGCAGTCGTTAGGGGGTTTGAGTCCCAGCCAAGAGCTTTGACTTAGAAGCCCCATAACTGCACATTCACAATATAAATATGGATTGAAATCACTGTCACTGTCATTTAATCTGCTCATGACTTAACAATTGTAAGGCCCAATCCCATGTCTACCCCTTACCCCTCCCCCTTGTTTTGAAGGGGTAAGGGGTGGAAATGGGATTGGGCCTTAGGCCCAATCCCATTTCCTAACCCTAACCCTAACCCTAACCCTTACCCCTTCCCCTTCCCCTTCCCCCTTCAAAACAAGGGGGAGGGGTAAGGGGAAGGGGTAAGGGGTAGAAATGGGATTGGGCCTAAGTACCGGTAGTATGGAGTGCGGCAGCGTAGTATCAATGAAGAAGGGCGGAAATGAGGAAACAGATTAACATGGGTTTCATTGTTTTTTGAGTGTTGCCTCAGCTGCAACACTAGCCCCGCTGGTCAACACATGTTCCTCTACAGGAGGGGCGGGGGTCAAAAGTCTACAATTGACTTCATTGTTGAATGGCTGCCATAGGTCTCTTCGCCGCTGCTTGCAATAATTTTTCTGCACCAGTGTCTGTGATTCTTAGCATGGTATCTAGCAGAAGTCACTCACATTGTCATAAAAATGACAAACATAGAAGGAAAGACAAAGTGGCCTCTCTGTCACTCTGTAGTCAATGCGACAGACATCAGGGAGTTATAGATTTTTGGAGAGGTGCCTAGGCAGGTGCTGCAAATTTACGGTGTACCTGCAGCAGCTTGGGGTGGCCTCTGCTTTGGCAGGTAAGTTCTGGTTAAGCGACACGAAAAGCTTTGGCAATTTAACTGAATCATACAGCCCAACCCAACTCAAAGGGAGCGATACCTACTGTGACTCACTGGGCTGCAATAAAGCCAATATTGACAGTAGCCTCGTAAAATGACCTAGCTTTCAAGGATTGACTTTGCACAGTCAAGAGGAGGACTTAAGAGGAAAGCTTACAGTAATTAAATGAGGACTCCTACAGTTTTTTCTCTCATCTACACTCATCTAAGTCTACACTGTTTAGGACTCTCCTATATTGTACAAGAACAAAAAGTCAACAATCAAGCTGTCCTATATCCTTATAATCATAGTAAGGGTTCATGGCTATAGCCTTTAAAATGATATTATTTCCAATCAAAAAATCAAGTATCACATCAAAGTTTCTAGTTTCTACAAAGACACCATGATAAATATAGATTCCAAAATTAAAGTATTCTTTAATTTCCCCTCAGTAGAAAAGTATTGGCAATATGGAAATATGAAATATCGTTGACATAATACAGGGTGGGTACTCTGTCACTGACTTCAAATGCATAATGACCTTTTGGAGCTCAATCTTTGACCGACATTGACCAACACCCTCTTTGTGCTGGCTACCTTCCTGGCGTAGGCGTTTAGTGCTTGATATCAATGTTGGTTTAAGTAGGCAACACATTGTGTTGATATGCTGAGGTCAAACTAGCCTTGTTCCAGAAGCTACTAGCATCATTCTGGAATTATGCTAGCGCTTGAAGCTAGACAAGCTTTTATCAGAACAAATGTTTTCACATGAGCAAAATAAACATACACTGCATGTATATAGCACTGTTCCAGCTTCCAGGGCTGCACATTTTCATAAGCTTTTCCTCCCTTAATGTGAACAAGTCAAACAACCTCCTCAGAAGAAAACCATGGATACTGACATCTGGCAGGCAGTTCTTGTTTTAAAAGCTACAATGTTCGTTTTTGTTATTTCCTTATGTTGTTTATTTTCCTACACTTTTCTGAACAAACCCTGTCACAGGATTTGAAAAAGAAAACACAATCTGTCAGTTGAGTTTATTTGAGTTGCCTCTCGGGAGCGCAGGGCTAGACCCTATTGAGCTAAACGCAAAGCAATGACTGCAGTGGGTACAAACCTAACCTCAACCTATAACCTACAACTCTTTCACCCGGTGCTGCTATCGGTCCCATCTAACGAAGAACACTCCCTGCCTCTGTTAGCAGCAGGATTCCTTGTCGAGGCATGGTCGACGAGCTGCGATATTTCACAAGGAAGATGCCTTTGCAGTCGCCAAATCACAGCCACCAAACCACAACTGTCTAACCTGTCCTGCTGTTCGCCCTCATAGGAGGGCAATAAGGGGTGTTTCACAATCAAATGTTGCTGCATACCGGAAAAGAAATGTATATGAATGTACGAAACAATCCAATGTGTAACCAATCAAATCACTGAGAGGAATCCGGCAGGACATCTGAGACGTTTAATGCCTGGGAGGGGAAAGTCAGAAGTGATATAATCCACTGAATGTTGTACAGCACCAATGAATAATATGCCAGTTTTACTGGCTGTTTCAAATGAAAGCTTCCTTTCCCCCCAGAACACATTAGGTTTGTTGAAAATAAACACTTTGGGGAGAAACGTGACCCCACGCCCAACATCAGTATGATCTTCATCTTACGTTCTATTGAACCTGAACAAACAATGACAAGCCACCACATGATAATGTCCATTGAGAGATCAGATTTCACCCTAAGCTTCTTCTCCAATTACTTTCATCATCAGGGCGAGCCAGAATGCATTTGCGTATGTCTCAGGCTATATTACAGAACCTGTAATGTCAACTTTTTACTTTGCCGGTAATCAACCTAGGAAGTGAGTGTGTGTGTGTGTGTGTGTGTGTGTGTGTGTGTGAGTGAGAGTGAGTGAGAGTGAATGTGTGAATGAGTGAATGAGAGAGAGAAAGAGAGAGAGAGAGAGTCTGTTTATGTCTGTTTGTGTGAGTGAAGAGGGTGAAACTAGGACAGGAGGTGAAAAGTATAACAACTTGAAACCTCAACTATTCACATTGACTGAAACGAACTTCCTTCCATCACCTCTATTGTTTGGTATGATAACTGAGTGTTTTCTGGGAAGGGGTTGCACACCTTTGAACTATATCAGTATAAGTAGCCAAGACAAATTGACATGACATGTTGACACACAGCTCTTAGCTGGAAAGGTCATTAAAAGGACTTTTAAACAAATGTGGCCATTTTTTGCCTACTGAAGGAGGAATTGGAAAAATACTGCGGATACGTTTAAGTTTAAACATCCCCTGACGACTTCTTTGTTTACAAACAAGTTGGAGACAGGAAACAGAAAGAAGCGAGAGGGAATGACCTGGCAAAATGACCCAAGGCCGGAATCACACCAGGGTTGCTTCAAGGCTTGGCACCTCCATGGTTAGCTAACTACCTGGTCATGCTACCAAGTACTTATTGGTAATGATGCCAAATATCTGCATTAGTATAACTGGACTGTGACTGTGGGGCAATCCTGGATCCATTCCACCACCGGCCTCCACAGTCATCGTCCGCCAGGTTTCCACACAAAAGCTGTAAACAAAATGTCAGATGATCTTAAAAACCGACCTAGTGAATGCTCATTACCTTTCTGTAGATGGATTATGTCAGGGAAGTTGGCCAGCAGCCCCTGGTACAGCGAGAGCTTGTCCAGCATCAGGAAGAGGTCGAACTTGGGTTGCTCCGCGAACATCTCGCCGAGGTTCTCGTACGTGCGTCCCGTGTGCGAGATGGCGTTGTTGAGCGGCTCCGAGCTGTGCGGCGGCTCCAGCATGAACGCCTGCGACAGCGCCTGGAAGGCTCCGCCGAGCCGGTGGAACTCCTTCCGGAACTCTCCCAGGTGCCTCCGCACCATCTCGGAGGCGCCGTGGGTCAGCTGCATTACGCTGTCGTCCATCTTCTTGGTGAAGGTCTTGAAGGAGTCCACGCGCTCCTCCACGTCCTGCAGGTCCTGGTGCTCGTTGGGGATCTGGAAGGTGAGCATGAAGTGGGCGCCCACCATCTCGTCCTTCTCCGCCCGCCGCTTGCCCAGCTTCCACTGCTTGTCGTCGGCGCACATGAGGAAGTGCTCGAAGCCCTCGTACTGCGACAGCACCGGGTGGCTGGTCATGTGGTTCATCCACAGGATGAGACGCCGCTTGCGCTTGTCGATGAAGTCCTCCTCGAAGCGGCCCGTGGCTTGCTTCTCGGGCAGGTGGGGCACCGAGATCACGGTGAACTTGTGCAGCAGCCGGTTGTACAGCCAGTCAAAGTGTTTGTAGCGCCGGTACACGGCCCCGTCGGTGTGGCTGGGCGTCACCCGGTACGAGATGTAGGTCTTGATGCCCTTGAACTTAGTCTGTTTGGTGGGGTCCTCGACGGAGCAGGAGAAGGGCTGGGGGCTTTCCTTCCACTGGGGCCCCTTGGGGCCGATCTCGATGGTGTACGACTCGGCGATCTTGGCCATCATGGGCACGTCGCCCAGCACGAAGGCCTCCACGCCCGAGCGCACGAAGCTGGAGAAGCGGTTCAGGTTCCTGCCCACCATGCTGCCCTTCCGCGAGCTGGAGATGCTGTCCTGCCTCTCCATGCGGGGCTTGGCGCGGTAGTGCACGTTGGGGTTGTTGGAGTTGGGGATGTGGTGCGCGTGTCCGTTGGGGCCGCCGCCGCCGCCGCTGCCGCCGCTCCGGCGGTGGCTAGGGTCGTCGTCCTCCACCACCGTGGAACTGTCGTCCCAGTCGTCCCAGTCATCGTCGTCGTCGTCGTAGTAACCCTGCTGGGGCAGGAAAGAGGTGGGGGTGATCGGCGTGGAGGGGAGGTGAGGTGAGTCGTTGCCAAGGGAGCCAGCGGGGCTGACGGAGCTGTCGGTCAGGTTGGAGTTGGATCGCTGTCGGAGGATCTCCACGTAGGAGGCCGGGAAGAGCCCCTTTTCACCACGGCTGTTGACCCCCTGCAGCCAGCCGTCGACAGAGTTCTCGTCGAAGATGACGAGCTCCTCGTTCTCCTGTATGCTGATCTCCTCCTTGTTTTCACTTTGGAACGTGTAAATGGCTTTGGCTTTTACAGACATGTTTGGGTTCAGCACAGCTTTCTCCAGAATCATGAAATGATATCAGCACATAGTTCATGCGTGTCTGTCTACCGTTTAACGCATTGTTGGTTACAAACACCTATCCCATTTGCACTGATCTCATTTCTCGTTTCAACCATATAACACTGTTTGAGATGGCTTGGGAAGCTGAATTTAAACACAGCCTGTTAATTTTAAAGTTACACAAAACTTTGAAAGACACTGCTCATAAGTCAGAAGAAAATGCCTACATGGTAACAAATATAAAAACCGTGACGAATACGGTTGTCATCTTAACCCCTTTGATTCAGTACTTCGTATATGACGTATGTTTGTTTATTATGGTTAAAAGTTTTAAATGTTAAAAAACGTAATGCATACTTAACAATGCATGGGTAATAACATAATGGGTTGTGAGCTCATTGTGCATGACTAAACAGGTTCATAAAAACAAAAAAAAGTTGCGCCTCTGGAAGTAATCCTTCAAAAAAACAACCAAAACAAAGTATTGCAGAGTTGCGTAATTAAATCACCCGACAGTCGAATAGCATCCGTTCATTAGAAGAGATCCACGGTAGAAATGTTTCCAAGACAAGTCGGCCCGTTCGGGATGAGGGCGACCGGGTGGGTAATGGTATCCCTTTGCATTTTGAGCTGGCTGACTCTACATTCCCTTGGATAGAAACTCGCTCTGTTTTCTTTGTAAACAGGTTCTTCTCGCGCATCTTCAGTCCTGACTTCGGGTAAAACCAGCGGAGTTGGCCATCAAAGTGATATCAATCCCACTATTGATCACCAAGACACAATGGAGAAATGTATCCCAGGATGTATGTCTATGCGCTAGGCAACAAAGTACTAACTAGTCTTTCCATGACGTTAGGCTTGGACAATTGAGGCAAGTTCTTTCTTTTTTTTCCCAGCCGCTGCCTTTCATTCTTTGAACACAAGAAAGACTCAACACTGCCCCCACCGTGAGAAGCACGTCATTGACTCATACAGCCGTGGAAATAATAATAATAATAATAATAATATGAGCGTTTGCAATAGACTATGTGCCTAATTCACGATGACATTAATGTTTGGGTTTTTGATATACTTTTATTGATAAACTGTGGTTTATTAGGGATACATGTGTGGTTGTACAAGAATATTGTTCAGGTAGAGAATATGATTGTAATACAGCCAAATTCAGGCTTTTAATTCTGTGTAACACAACACCACATGATTTACTCAGGAACGGTTTGTTGTGGACTATAATTCACGTGAGGCCCATGGCGCTAAGAATGTGGGTTGATAAACTCTCATAACCTTAATCCATGCTCGAGTGACGAGTGACGTTTTTATCAAACGTCCAATGATAGGCGCGATACGTTCTCAGCAATACGTCTGTCAGGGCGCCATACTGGGGCGGTTATGTCCACCTCAACAACCCATATACCGGTGTAAACATGGGCCATCAAAGCCTCTCAAGTCAAAATATAGGAGCAAAAGTCAAAGTTAAATGTGATACATATTTATTACCTTAAGTCATACGTTTGGTACACTCAATTAAATAAACATACGTATTCTTGAACAGCCTGTTTTATTTGTATAAATTAAATGTTCCTGGTTGGACATATTCTCGCATTGTTTTAATTATAACTGTTCGCTAAGGTGCTTTAGCCATAGTCTGCATTCACTGTTTACATTCATATTTAGAATAATACCAAACGACCTTCTCAAGATGGCGCAGCGCAGATGCGTTATGAACTACCAATGAGGCGTGTGGGTTTCTGTGGGAAAATGACATCCTGACGTCCCTGCAGCATCTCGCTCGTAAGGTATCGATGCTAATGTATTTCCATTTGTTATTTCATCTATCTGTGTTGATTCTGAACAGCTTGTGTGGTTCACGTACCATAATAATGGCGCTGTAACTCGGCTAAAAATAGTAAATTCATGTAACTTTCTCTGAACGCTAAGTTGGATAGCTAACGAAATCAACGTTAGCAGGAGATGCAGCCTCATGGACGTGCTACGTTTCTAGAGTGATAAATAAGAGGCCGATACATAAACTAGTTTCTTTATCACACGTAGTAGTGTAACTACGTAGTAACTAGTTATCTGCCAGTTTAGTTGCTATGTGTATTCCAAATGTAACGTTTGAAGTACGTAACAAAAAGCCAGTTGGAGTAACTTAGCAGAGTCCAATCAAATCTGCTTTCAAATCTTCATGGAAGCCTTTAATTCAATGAACTTCATTCATTCAGTCGTGTTCAACAATAAGCTGAATTATATAGATGACATACAGTGCGTGCAGCAGTGACTTACACAATCCATATAAATAATTCGTATGTAAAGGAGTTTCAGTTATCTTTTTAATATTAAAGATTCGAATCAATCCTCATGCTCTGCAAAATAATATTTAATCTAACCCTTAAACATGCAAGACAACTCAGTTTTTTTAACCTATTTATTTATATTGCTTCATGGTTGTATGTCATGATGTAACGAACTTTCAGAAAACGACGTAACAAAAACACAACCTACCTCTGCAGAATGTATAACAATCATACTGCATCAGTATTGAAACATGACCCAGCTCGGGAGTCATCGCAAATGCCTATTTTCTTACTCTCAAATCGGTCTCATTATTTTTTCAAGCAGTACCACCTGCCACCATGGACGACCTGACCAGAGCCCTGTCAGCCAGCTTCGCGGTCTCCAAGGTGCCCAACAGCACGTCCAGTGCCCACCCCCGCCTGGCCCAGTACAAGAGCAAGTTCAGCGTGTTGGAGCAGAGCGAGAGACGCAGGCGGTTCCTGGAACTTCAGAAAACGTGAGTTTGTTTACTTTAATCCATGACAATCAAGACCAACTAGTGTAAGAGTTCCCATGAGATAATTTAGCTCACTGTGTTCATTTGCACTCTTGTGGGTTAGGGTGTTGACCAGATGAAAACTTCTGTTCGCAAACCCCAATGTTTAGCTATAGGCAGGCTTGTTGTAGGCTTTTTGACCTAACCTAGCAAACAAACGAGCTAAAACTGAAGCATTTAGTGGTGACTACGTTATTTGTGTCGATTGTTTACGCAAACACAGACGTTTGTTTGCATCTGCGTACACGCACATGCTCGTCTCACTGTTGTAACTTGTTTATGCTTTATTAGACAACTGTAACCTTTAGGCCATTATTTTGTTGGATGTGTGCGTGTGTATTCTGTCTTACTGTTGTAATTTGTTTATGCTTTATTAGACAACTGTTGCATTTCGTCCATTGTTTTTTGGTGTGTGTGTGTGTGTGTGTGTGTGTGTGTGTGTGTGTGTGTGTGTGTGTGTGTGTGTGTGTGTGTGTGTGTGTGTGTGTGTGTGTGTGTGTGTGTGTGTGTGTGTGTGTGCAGCAAAAGGCTCAACTATGTGAATCACGCTCGGCGTCTGGCCGAAGGAGACTGGGCGGGGCCAGACAGTGATGGGGAGGAGGAGGAGATGGAGAAGAAGGAGGAAGGAGACGTGAAGAAGAAGAAGGAGGAGGAGGAGGGGGAGGAAGAAGAAGGGATGGAGATAGAGAAGAGGAAGTTACCGAGGCATTACGCCAACCAGGTTGGTGTTGTTTGTGTGGATTGTAAACTTCCCAAACAAGAAAAATCGTTGTTGTTTTATACAGCAACACCGGTAGTTTTGAAAAATAATACAAAAATAAAATAATATAAAACTAAAAAGATATCAAGTATCTTCTTTTGCCAAAAGGGGGCACTGTTGCTCTGCTCTTAATGTTTTCATCCAGTGGAATCGTTTCTGACAAATCGTACTGGCTTGTCTTTGTTTCCTTTTTTTACATGAATAATGCTGGATGTGTATTTGTGCTTCTTTTAGCTGATGCTGTCAGAGTGGTTGGTGGATGTCCCTACAGAGCTGGACACTGATTGGCTAATGGTGGTTTGTCCCGTGGGGAAGAGATCACTCATTGTCGCCTCCAAGGTAGGAGCCTTATGCACCTCATCTCTTACTTTGAAAATAAATGTGTGTTCGTTAGTTTCCCAGGAAGTAACAAAGAAAAAATCTTAAAAGAGCCGCTGATGAAGAACAGTTTTATGTGAAGATATAGCTACATTATCCGTCACCATTTAAAATGTTGCTTTTGATGCTCCATCTTTAAGAATTCAGAATACTTCCCAGAATGAACCAGAATTCAGCCCAACCCCAAATTAAAACGGGAACAAAAGGGAAGGAAGATCCTGTAGCAGTTACCAGCATCCATTCAGGATCTGCATTCCTAGTATTCAGCCTTAATTTATAAATCCCCTATAAAGGCTTGTCTTTCCTATCGAGGCCTGACTGCTAGGCTGAAGGAGGGCTCTGGCATGATTCCATATTGACACTCTCTTCAATATGTATGTAACTTAACGGGTATTGACGCTGAAAATACTTGAATAACAAGTGTGTTGGCGCAATCTCTTAGGGAACTTAATACCATCATGTTACAAACTGCAAACTACCACTTTTTGCTTGAGGGTATAAAAGCTGAAAGCTAAAGTGAATCAATAGTGTGTGTTTGTGTGTGCGTTTCTTTTTTTCCTGCCATCAGGATGTATCTCTTCCCTACTATTGCGAAAAGTACGGCCTCCTTGTATCGTAAACACTGTGACTGTGGTCGTTTTTGCACAATCCTGTCAAGCATTGTCGCTGTCGCGGTCCTGTACATTTTGTATGTGTTTGTAACTAATAAAGGTTGTTGAATCTTGAATCGTCTCTCTGTGCAGGGCTCCACTGCAGCGTACACCAAGGGCGGCTACTGCGTCAACCGCTTCCCCTCTCACCTGCCCGGTGGGAACCGCCACAACTCCGCCCTGGGGAAAGGTGGGCGGAGCCACGGGCCTGTTGCTTAGCGACAGAGCAAACAGACAAACGCTCACCAAATGTTTGCTGGGAGAAAAAAATGGTTTATGATGATGTTATGTTGATGATAATATTGACTCCGAACTTGGCAGGTCATCGAAAACATTTGGAGGTAATCGGTACCTACACGGAAATTGAGTCTCTCCTTTAAAAGAGGGAAAGTTTAAATATTTTGAGAAATGTACATATTAACGTGAGGATTTGATGATCGGATGAAACTGGATAGTTTCCTTATTTCCTCAGTAACGTGGCATAAACAGTCTGACCACTAACACTGTAGCGGTGTGCATCATCTATTGTCTCTGCACGGCATTCATTTTCATTATAACGACTTCAGTTTTGAGATTGCTCCTTTTATGCCAGTTTCGACCTCAAACCCTCCACCCAGCCAGTCTTGGTGCCCACATACTAAGAACCTCTTGTGCGGCCGTTTTCCACAGACTACACGATCCTGGACTGCATCTACAGCGAGGTGGACCGGACCTTCTACATGCTGGACGTCATGTGTTGGAGAGGCCACCCTGTGTACGACTGCCCCGTGAGTCTGCACCTCCGTTACCCAGAATCCCTTGTTCTCAGAACACCTCCCCTTCCGCGAGCACCAGGGCCTCTTGCTCTGCACGTGGGCGTCAGCCCTCCCACGGTGACTTCAATACGCGCTTTCTTTTTTTTAAGTCTGAGCAGATTTTTCCCCGTTAATGACTTGGAGACGGCGTGCTTGTTTTGTCATCAACAGACCGAGTTCCGCTTCTACTGGCTACAGTCCAAGGTGGAGGAGGCAGAAGGTCTGGCTGTGATCACGAAACGCAACCCGGTCAGTATCCAAACCCCCCCCCCCTCCCCCCTCCCCCAAAACCCTCAATGCTTACGTTGAGCCACTTTGCTCATCACTCAATGCTTCTGGCGTTATTGAGGTTGTTTTGAGGTGTTGTATATATTATTTTGATTTAGTTCATTGTGTTCAGGTTTATACCAAACTCAAGCAAAATTGTATTTATGATCAGTTATCAATATTTATGTTTCAGTGTATTTGACTGCACAAAGTACTTTTTACAAGGTAAAACAAATCCAAATTCTGATATTTTGAAAGGTTAGAGCTGCATCAGTTTAGATCTATTATATTCAGTAGAGCTGCGATAGGTCTTAGCCAATGGCCTATATCCTTCCACCTATCTTAATATCTTATCTTTCCTGGATGCATGTCAAAAGGTTGAAAGTATCCCGAAGGCTCACAGTAAACACTCCTTGGAGACTGTTTATCTTTCCTGTCATGTGAATGAGTTCGGGGATAACATGGCATTCTATCGCTGTTTGTTTACTGACTCCACACAGTTCCGGTTTGTGAGTCTTCAAAGTACGGAATGTACTGCAGAATCCATCCAGAAGGCGCTGATCACAGGCTACGACTTCGACGTGAGTCTGGTCTATTCTGCAAATGTTTTGCAGTTGTGTGCGGCGTACAAATGTGTCTGTTTAAGATCCCAGTTATTTATGTGGTCGGATGTCCTTCAACAAATGTTCTTTGAAAATGACTAAATACTAAAGGATGAATTCACTGTTTTTCAACATGGACCCTGTTTAACGATAATCTTGGGGCTAGTTGACTGTTCCAGGCAATGATGACAGATGCTCCCGTATTAAGCTGGAGTGCTTCTGGGGCTGCTTGATTATGGAAAAAATCATAATCACGATTATTTTGGTCAATATTGAAATCGAGATTACTCAAACGATTATTTCTGAGTTTGAACACGTGATGTATTTATTCAGCGTGTCTCTACCAAAAAACACTTCGTAACTGAGGACTTTGAGAAATGTTGCCTTAAAAAAAATACACAAAATGGTCAAAAAGAAAATGTTCAATTCTAAAATAATGTACATATATATATGTATCCAGCTGCACTTTCTATAAAACATTTAATAAAAAAAAAATAATAATATTTCAAATTAGATTATATTAGTTTTGTGGTCGTTTGATGCTAAAATCGAAATCGCGATCAAAATTAGATTAATCTGCCATCCCTAAGTGCTTCAGTCATGGCAGCCTGTTCACGGCTGCAGTGTGAACTACTGGGCAATGTGGTCCCGTCAATGTCCTCTTAAAGTGCAATGACCTCTTAAAGTGCTTGTTCTTGCCACTGCTGGGCTCATTTGCTTTTCAAGTGTCCGACAACATTATGGAAAGGGATCTGTTCCATAATGAAAGAAAGTGACGGAGAAAAAAATAAAGAAAAAATCTTTATCTTTCGCCTGATCTGGTCTGCGGGCAGTAGGGACTGAAGCACTCTTGCTTGTTCAGCCCTTAGAAGCTTCAGAAAGTTATGCTTTCCACCCGAATACATTTCAATTCTCACACTTTTTCTTGTTCCACGTTTTCCACTAATAAGACAACATGTGCTTTAATAAGCGTACAGCGTATTCCTGGTTGTATACCTCACGCCGGTCCACTGTGTGAACCATGAGTCGTGTTAGTGTGAACGTGTAAAACGTCCTCGAGCCAACCTCCAACCTGTCCCGGTGCTTCCCAGGTGGACGGCCTGCTCTTCTACCACCGCCAGACCCACTACACCCCGGGCAGCACCCCGCTGGTGGGCTGGCTGCGGCCCTACATGGTGCCCGACATCCTGGGCATCCAGGTGGCCGAGGGGCCCCTCACCGCCCGGCCGGAGTACGCCAACCACCAGCTGCAGCAGATCCTGGAGCACAAGAAGCCGTCGAGCGAGGTGCGCCCGGGGGCCCTCGACGGCGGCTACGAGCTGGAGTACCTGTCCACGCCCAGCGCCCCAGAGCCGGAGCCAGAGCCGGAGACGGCCACTCTGCCCGGCCCCCCCGTCATCGGGGAGGCCGGGATGGAGGGCTGAGCGGTGACTCTGGAAGGGTGGTGGATGTCTGCCGTCTGGGCCCCCGGTGTCTCTCCTCTCCCCTCCCCCTGGAAGCGTGGAGGCGGATCGGCCTTGGAGGCGAACGGTGGGAGGATGGTGGGAGGATGTCGGACCCGGTGTTACTCAAGACCCAGTTTGATCCTTCTCAGCCGCTCTTCTGGGACGCGGCCTGACTGGAAACCGGACGCTTGGCTTTGAGGTGGATTTCCATCGGAAATCTTGAGATGAGTTACTGGGCGTTTCCACTGGCGGTTGATGTTGAATCAGGGGTTTGAGTCACGTAATTTTAGGTGAAAAATGCTAGATTTTTAAACAATTGTTTTAAATTCACTCCACCAGAACACTTCTGCACTAAATAAAAAAAAAAGTAATAATTCGCACGCCGCTAAAAACACCAATTTAAGTTTCTTTGCGAAGTGCGTAGACTAACAGCTACTGTTCCAATTAATCACCTGCTATTACGACATCAGCATCCGGACCCACAATGCCAGTGTTGCCTGAGTCACCGTGCCTACGGTGAAATGGCTAGGAATGGATGTGTGTCATTGGATCCACTGAATCGGGGAGCTACCATCCTCCACTCGGATGACTCCATGACTTCACGGGAATTCACGGTGGACTTTTACTGATTGTTGGGGGGGGGGGGGGGGGGGGGGAGTTGTAATTGACAAATTGATTGTTTTATACTGTATGCTTCTTGGAAATAAACGTTTTGCTTATACCTGTTATGTTTACTGTACTGGGGTGAGAGGGTCACCATTTGAGGAGGCTATTTCCGTTTAGGTTAAGATATGCAAGTGTCTTATTTCTGCATACCGATGCAACATGGGTGTATTCACGTTATTCCCATCTATATAGAGAATCCAGTGTATCCACATTGCACTTCATTGATAAATTATTATTTTTAACTTGTGCCTTGCTTTTCTTTTGAGGTGAGTACTTATTCAGAAGATTCTCTCTAACTGACAGGATTCACTGGATAGCTCGAAGATTCTATTCTATTCCACCTGAATAATGTTCGTGCAGCCCTCAGGAATAGTAATAAAATATTTCACATGAATTACTGGTTGGCTGATTGGTTAAATGTGCCTCCTTTAATGTGATTAAGAGCATGGATATGCCATATGGGTCAAGAAGGCTGACATCTCCGATATCAGTGAAGAAAATCAAAACACAACCGAGAGTTCTGAGGGGAAATAAAACGTTACACGTGTGGTTACAGCGTTCGTCATGGTCACACTTTCCAAGAACCTTGCACCTCTCATTCCATAGTCACACGTTGCCCTCTCGGCCTCTCAAACACACACGCACACAAACGCGAGGTTACTATAAGACAGTAGGCCAATGATCTTTGAGAACACCCCGTCAGAGAAGGCAGAAGAGCTGCTTTCTCTCCTGTGCCTCGCCAGCATATATTCAGTTAAATGAAATAGGAGCCTTCTTGGTCAAGGTTTGTTTCAGTTAAACTGTTCAGAAAAAGCTGTACCATTTGTTGTTTATAACCGCTGATGACGTGATATTTTCGGCATGGTCGCCTTACTTTCCTTCACAGTAGCCCTAATCATTGGAATTCTTTGAGATTACTGAAATAAATTTCCCTTCCAGGGAAATCCATAGCCGTTGGGATATTTGATGTCATTGATCCAAAATTAGGAGCGCTTTTAAAAGACACACAGGGCAATAGAAAACACATATCAATGTAGCCCCTGGGGGTTTATCCAATCACGTCGTCCCCAACAGAGTGAACAGGAAATCGATTGTTCTTTCTATTTAGAAAACAGCGCTTCTATGTTGCCACTCATTTCCCACACACCCTCTTCCACGATCTTCTGGTGAACATGTTCTGATGCCCCACTATCATCCCAATCCTTCTGGATTGCGTGTTTCGTGGGGATTGGGCGAAAGCTGTGTGCCAATAGTTTTTTATATAAAGTTGGACAAATACAACTTGCTGTGTGCTCCTACTGCTGACGGGATGTTTAAGGCGTATTCCAAAAATAATCAGTCTGAGCCATAAAAAAATGCTGTAAAGAATGTGAAAGTGTACCCCTGGAGTGGGATGGGCTGTCTTTCGTGTTCGTGAGACGATTGGTGCCTCATTCGACTCGCCGTTTTTATGAATGGAGGCGGATGTCGTGAGTTTGTCATGCCGTACTGTGACCGCCAGGGGGCAGGCCATCACCCCGAATACGAACCCATCCGATGTTTTTTCTGCTACCCTTCACAATATAAAGGCGACGTTTAGGGATAAAACTTGCAACTCATGGCATGGATGACTCAATTATCCATAGGCCTGTGGTCGGATACGAAAAGCAAGTAGACTGTAGTGAAGTTCCCAGTACTGTATCCTTTGGCTATTCGCGCATCAAGTCCTTTCCCATTGGCGAATTTGGCCGAGAATTTTTGACTTTTTTTTCCTTTTTTTAATTCTTTAAGTTTGTAAGGTAGCTTAAGGACTAAATGCATCTGTGTCCAACAACCATACAGCGTTATAACACTCATTGGGAAATAAATGTCCAGCTTCTCCGGGACCCTTTTGAAATGCTGACTATTTAGCGTCAAAGGACAACCCCTGAAAAGCCCTCACGACACGAGGAAAACTCATCTACGTCGCCTTGATCGGTTCATGAGAGGGGCACATCTTGACCAAGGTGTGCTGAGATCCGAGAAAAAAATGATGGCAGCGAGTTTAACAGCGGAGGAAGAACAGGTATGCCTTTCTTTATCCCTTTATCGCTACCCTTATTTCTTGTCATACGTCTGAAACCGAAGGCCTATGTGTTTGTATTGGGGGCTGTGCGTTGCGCATGGCTACGGCTGCGACTCGGGATCTCCTTGCAATGGTTAAATGGCTAATCGCTACACGCTACACATATTGTCGCAGGTAAAGCAGGTTATCCCATCGATTACTGGCCCATTGTTGCGTGTTACATCACTGGGGTTCTCGTGTTGTGCGTGGACTGTTGCGAAACAGGCCACGGGTGCGACTGTCTTTACATTCCTCCCCCACGAATGTAAAACATTAATTGCAGACGTGAATGAGTGTTATGCATAGGCATACTCATTGTATAATGCGTTCAACGATTGTTCCATACTGTTCGTCCTGAATTGTGGTTATATTTGGTAGAAGGATAGGAAGCAGCCTAAAGGGATATGCTGCTATATGCAGACTCATATGTTAAATGATGATGCATTTTAATTGCATGTGGAATGCTTTGGCCTGCTATAGCCTTTACACATTTTCCACAAACACATGTGTTGGTGTCGTTATGTATGTATGTATGTATGTATGTATGTATGTATGTATGTATGTATGTATGTATGTATGTGATTCCATTACATTATATTCCCCACCCCCCTTGCTACAAACTATTTCCCAAACCCAATAGGACACCACTGACCATTAGTGCCTGCCTAACTGTACTGTAACGTCCATAGGCTGTTTATAGAGCATATGTCCAATGTTTGTGCCATGCCTATAGGCACCTGGTTCATAGAACAACGTGGATGTATCAGAAACAGCCAGCAAATACATTAGTGTTATGAGCAATCTGGGCCGGACGACTTTTGTGCGTCTCTTTTTAAGATGATGATTTGTAAGCTACTAATTATGGCATCCCTTTTCTCTCTGCTGATGACACTATTCACTAAAGCCTTGTTGCAATCTTGTTTTCCTGAATGCCTGCATCATCTCGCCTCACAACGCAGAAAGCCTTATCTGGCTCCTTCATTTCCTGTGTGTGTGTGTGTGTGTGTGTGTGTGTGTGTGTGTGTGTGTGTGTGTGTGTGTGTGTGTGTGTGTGTGTGTGTGTGTGTGTGTGTGTGTGTGTGTGTGTGTGTGTGTGTGTGTGTCCCCCCCTCTCGGGAGCCTCGGAAAGAATGGTGGACTGGAAAACTTATTTCTAAAAGCAGCTGTTGAAATAATTGTGTGTGGACACAACAAGTAGGCATGTGTGGGCCGCGTACCCATGTAGTCTTTCATATTGAAAAAAAGGGCAATGTTTGACTTAAACGGAATGGAACAAAACCAGAAGGACAACATAAAAGTAAGGGATGTTGAGGGAGAGAGTGAGAGAGACATCATCATTGACTTCCTGTTTGTGGTATTGACTCGTGCCAGCTGGACTGACCGGGCACTGAGCTGAAGTGAGTTGTCACTTGGCAACGGCGGCCCCATTGTTGTGAACAGATCGGCATGGCATCAGTAATCAAAGGCCGGTCCCTTCTGACCTTCTGTCAGGAGCCGAGCAGGAGGCCATTTTAATCACAACCGCACTCCATGACTCCTGTACTGTAGTTGTAACGTTTTAAATGACAATGCGAGTAGGAGGTTTTTCCCACCCAGATGTAGATCAGCCAACCAGGTGATGCATTCTGGTGGGTAGCTTGGGCGGCTTGGCTGGTGTCTTGGTTTGTGTCCGTCATTAATCCAAAGGACCGGAGGCTAAGGTTAGGGTTGGCTAGAACCACTTTAGTCGAATGTGCCGAGCGTGGTTGGGCTCTTTGTTTGCTATATAAACAAGGTGTTAAAACTTTCATCAACTTATACTTTGTGACATCAATCCATACATCACTGGAGTCCTTAAAGGTATTTGGACATAGCGTTTATTACTGAACTCACTCACTGATGATGACCTACATGTGGAGGATACAGTGGAAGCTTTCAAATTCAGCTTCATGCAGTTGCCAATGTGTGGGTCTTATCTTTGCCAATCAATGATGGGACATAGTAATACATTGATGGTATGCGTTTGGTTATAGCTTAGTGTGTGTGTGTGTGTGTGTGTGTGTGTGTGTGTGTGTGTGTGTGTGTGTGTGTGTGTGTGTGTGTGTGTGTGTGTGTGTGTGTGTGTGTGTGTGTGTGTGTGTGTGTGTGTGTGTGTGTGTGTGTGTCATCTGGCCTTTTCATCTCATCGTAAACTAGGAATGTCTCAGTTTCCTCAAACGGGCCTGCACAATAATGGTGTAGTCTATTGTGTAACGGTGTGTCATGGTGTGTCATTTAATACAAGGTGTGTGTGCCAAGATATAAAACTGTAAAAGCTGGATAGAAATTCATCTCTCTTCTCTGTAAGCACAAAAAGGTATTCTGTAGCCTATCAGACCCTGAAAGGTGTTTGTAACATTCCTAAGAGTATTTTTGGAGTGCTACGTTGTTACGTCAAGGATTTTCTACTTTACATTCGGATAAAGTAAATTAATCCTATCCAAATGGCATACATCGGACACAAGCTCTTATCTAACTGGCTCATCTAGTTTCAACACGGGGACAGATATCGCTTACTTGACGTTCTGGCAGGCATTGCCTAACAACCTCAAGTGCATGGAAATGACTGCGACGGCAGCGCCAATACCATTTATGTAACAGCATCCTGTCAACATGTACGTACACATGCACCCGGGAAAGACAAGCTGGTTTCTCGCCAGGGGGGGGAAACCCGGTTATGATGCATAGAAAAGCGATCCGTATCCGTTGAACCTCGTCATGTAAACGCTGTAACCGGGTTTTCAGGCAATTCTACACATGAAACCAGCGTTAAGATACCAACATCACACCCACCAGGAAATGTATGCAAATACATTGACAAACAGCATATTGGGTGTTCACCCTTTTTTCGACACAATGGCTCACTGTTGTATGTCTGAATGTCTGTGAACACACACACACACACACACACACACACACACACACACACACACACACACATGACGTGCATGCAAACACACACAGAAAGTCAGCCAGGACAAGTGCTGTCTCATGTTTTAAAGCAGACCAGTCGGTCATATTTACCAGAACCCTTCTGTCTTTGCGGAGCCGTGTAAACGAGACCCAAGTAGTTTGGGAATGCATAATGGATTACTTTGTGTTTGAGTGAATACGGCCCCCGCTGTAGAGAAAATATGAAGCAGCCAGATAAATATTTATGTATCCGATTCAGCGAAAGTCGCTTTCTGGCCTGCATGTCTTCACCACCGCTGTCATCAAAATAAACCCCACCGGCAGCCACTTAAACCCCTCTCTCTTTCAGGGGCTTCACTCCCTGGAGGGTCGGACGGCTGACTTGAGCAGGGCGGCAGGTTGTTGTAACCGTCTGTTCTCCTTAAAAGGGCCTCAAAATCGGACCCTTGTCAATGGACCCATGAGATTGCAGAGTGCACCTGGTGACTGTGGGATGGCAGGAAGGGGCGGGGCTAGTGTAGGGATAAACGTGTTCAGAGACCGTAGTCTCAGACATCCACCAGCTGCTGCTGTTTGAACACGGAACACGTTTCAGGGGCAAGGCGTGTGCGATCTGACTGACTGTGTAATCAAAGTTATCACTTCACCTGGCCATTCATTGACATTCCCCATCGGCATTTTGATTCGCGTTGGCATTTCTATGTTGACCGGAAGGTTCTAGTCACTCACTGCTCCACCTTTCAAAGTGAGGTCACCATGACGGACTGACCTCCCACGTTTAGTTTCGGGGAAGGATAATGATTGTTTTTCAAATCGTTATTTTGTAGCTCTGCTGAACAACGCCCGTGACCAGAACTGACCTCAGCCGGCCTCCGGGAGCACAACGCTGACCTTTATGGCCCAAACTTTCAGTCTTTTTTTTCTTTTTTTTTATTAACAACGGCTTCTTTATCTTCTGTTTCTGTGGCTGCGTTTTTAAGAAGACCCCACTGAAGTGTAATTAAATAACAGAAAGGAAACAAGCCCCAGACCACCAGCTCCGTGCCACAATAACTATTGTCGTCTTCAATCAATGTGATCAAGACCGAATAACTTTAAAGCCCGCAATGAGACAGGATCAAATGAGTTGTTTTATGTTTTTCATCTTTTAAATGTGCGCATTCCTCTTCATCTTGATAGCCTTTTTGAAAGGGTAGCCCAAGCAAGACACACACACTCGCACACACACTCGCACACACTCACTCACACACTCACTCACACACTCACTCAAACAATCGCACACACACTTGCACACACACTCACTCACTCACTCACTCACTCACTCGAAAGAAGACGGCCAACATTTAGTTAATTTATTTATTGCCCTTCCGACCGCGGCGGGTGACAGCGAGGCAGGAGCGGATCTGGGAACACACCCTGTGCATACTAAAGGGCCCGCAGAGGCCCCTGTTGTCTGGCAGGCCCGGGGCCTTCCTGTGGAGAGACAGTGGCGTCCTGTCTGCCCTGGGCCCGGGGCCCATCACTGATCGTCTTGTATTCCTGAAGACCTGCACCCTCTCAGGGACCTGACTTCCTCCGCGTCACACGCCCACATTCTCCCTCCTCCTCTCCCCTCCCCTCTCCCTCCCAACTCCTCTGCCCTCCCTCCCTCCCCCCTCCTCCTCCTCCCCCCCCCCCCTGTCTCTCATCCCTCCACGTGCACCCCCCCCCCCCCCCCCCCAAACCCCCTGTGCTCACTCAGAGATCGGAAGTGTTTTTTTTCTTCTCCTCCCTCTGTTGTGAGCGTGAGCTTTCACTGGCTCTTCTATTCGATCATCTCTTGATGATTCACTGAGGGGTGTTGACTGGGGGGGGGGGGGGTGGCTAAAAGAGGTGCGTACAGAATACCGGAAGCCCTCTAAAGATACAGGCATAGTATATGTAGTTCATATGTATTTGTATTTGCAGTGTCATGCACACTAGCAGCTATTTGCACTTTCTCAATGAAAACGTCAACCAAAACTTCTACTTTCATCTGGCATCACTAATTACGTTGCTAATGTCTGGAGGGGGGCGGGGGGGCGGGGGAGGAAGTGGGGAAGAGAAAGACGTGCAAGTAAAATGAAACCTCCTGTTGTTCGGGAACCAGCATCGGCCATCTTGGAGGGGTTGATAATCCCTCCAAGATGTGGAACACAAGGTCCTGGCCCGGTAATGGGCTACTGACTTTGATAGTCATCTGTGTAATGACTGAATGGCATATGGGGACCTCGGCTCCGTGGCGCTACACTGTGTGGAGGTCTTTTGCATGGGGGGGGGGGGCTGTGTTTTGGTAGTGCTTTGGTTCTCTATCTTCGCCGGTTTTATTAGGAGCGACATTGGACACGAGGCTGTCGGTCGAGTTTAGACCGGACTTGACCACGTCATGTGTACCGAGGCCTGGACACAAGGGCTCGGCTTTGGGACTTGAAAGTTATTTGGGTGAAGGGATGTGTTGAAGTGGGTACTTGTCGAGTAGGTTTTGTATTGTTTCTTGGTTTTAAGATGGCTATTTTCAGTGTGGTTCTGCGATACTGACTATCGCAGATCTTTACTACCCAATAACTCGTTTATTAATGATGTGGAAATGAGAGTCAACTGTGCAAGCCGAATGGATCCATCAAGTTGCAATGTTTAGAGTTTAGGTAGGAAGTAACTGTAAACATCCCAACCACTATTTATTCCTTAATGATAGGGGTAGGCGCTCATGTTCCTTCACAGGCAGGACTGCTCTATATATATAGCGCTTTTGTAACCTATTGGCCACTCAAAGCGATTTAGAATATTCCCTCACATTTAACATTCACACACGCATTCACACAGCGACGGCGGGGTCACGATGAACGTCTTCACAGGAACATCGCATGAAGCTGTAGTATTTGACAAAAAACTGAGTAACACCACAGCACCATGGTGAAATCAGCAGTAAAACACCGAACGCGTCACAGATACGTGGTACCGACGCCAATAATGGCATGAGGTCATCGCGCACTGCGTCTGCACTTCCTGTGTCACATCCGCTTGGCTTCATTCGTACGTGTGTTTCCCCCCCCCCCCCCTAGGCTACCAAACAGTTCCTGGAAGAGATCAACGAGTGGACCAGCCAACATGGAGTGTCTCCTCTGTCCTGGGAGTTGGCCGTCAAGTTTCTCATGGCCCGCAAGTTTGATGTCCTCCGGGCCATAGAGCTGTTCCACAACTACAGGGTACGCACAGTGCACACGCACGCACACTGTGTATACCACAATGGTCTTTACTTGATGATGTACATCTCCTCAGCCCCCCCCCCCCCCACCCCACCCCACCCCACCCCTCACAGACAACAATGGCAAACGTCCAAGCCCTGCATCCAGAGAATGTCATCGTGTACATTGGTTTGATCTTCCGCTGCTATATAAAGCGTATCGTTTCACATCCGTCGACTAATGAGAGAGATCCGCCGAGGATCTCACGACGTGAGCCGTGATGAATTGCCCTTTTTATACACACTCTGGCTTTAGACTTTTTTTTTTTTTTGTTGGGTTCCTAAACTGGGACCAGATGCGGGTCATCGCAGAGGGCAGCACATGGAAGCTCTGTCCGTAGAATTCCCCCCGAGCTACGTGACGTTGGTCGCATTCCTGTTTACGCAACATCAGGGTTTTTTTAGGGTTTTTTCCCTTTTTTTATTTTTTTCTTTCACTTTGAGTGTTAGCATGATGTTTCAAGCAGATGCCCCACCGAAGGCTCAAGGCGCTGCAGTCACGCTCCAACCCACACATGAACGGACGCTAGCATATGCACCCGGGGGCATTGGAGAAGGGACGCTTTCTCAATTTGTCCAGATAACTGAATAGTTTTGAAGAAATTATTAATTTATTCAGCAGACGCTTTTATCCAACTTTTACCGTGGCGATATGCGTCATTAAGAGACCAATGTAGAGGTTAGCATACCTGCCTTATTGAGGAGGACTATGGGTAGACCGTTAACATAGGGCCGGGAAACCTTTCAGCTGGGAGTCAAACACCCGTACCACCAGCCTGCCCTTAAGGAAATGTAATTAGGACATCACTTATCCAGATCAATATGTAGGATCTTATTTCCATCTATACCAGTATTTAATTTTATCGTGCATAGCACACATGATCATGAGCTCTAAAGAGGCTTTCACACCTGAGCTGTTTGTTTGAATCAAACCCTGATGTGTTTCTTCCAGTAGTATGGCTAGTATGGGGTGGTGTGAATGCTCAATCCAACTCTTGTGCCGACTAACTCGGTCCGCTTGGCCCGCTTCCGAGTGAACCCTGGTTTGGTTTGCCTGACCAAGTCCATTGAGAACCCTAACTGAACCAAATAAAGTATCAATTCAATTCCACCCTTGCATCGGGCCGAGTCTACCGGTTGACTTCAGATTGCTCCTCCATTATGGACGAGGCGTCCATAATAATAAGGACTCTGTGATTCGATGACCAGCAACTCGATGATCTGTGTTTATCGCATATTGAAGGCCTTCAAAACCGAAACACAATCGTTACACTTTACCGCCCGTTTCATCTGAAGAAACCGGAATGTAATCTGAAGAGATGGGCCTGCTTTGGTTGACATGTGGGGCCTAGATCGTGGTATAAAGACGGCGTTGGAACAACAGATTTCCTGCACTAGGTCACAATTTGTTTCCATGATCATTTTTGGTCGGAGTCACACGGTACATATGGAGGATTAACATAAGCTCACATCTAACCTAGTGTGATTATCTATTCAACTTTTTGAAAACATTGGCTGACTTTCAGTCCGGAGTGTGCGTGCGCTGCCGGTAGGCAGTCTCGTTCGGTTCGACTCTCCCTCTCATTAAATGAAGCTTGAATTTAAGAGTCGCACCCTTCAGAGGCCATTCGAACATTAAAGTCTGGAGTTAAAATAAACTGCAAGGGGTGTTTAAAACGTCTCTAAAGCCCTGCAAAGTATAAAGCTGCTGCTCACGAGGCTACCGGCAATGCGGTCTGTACTCATGCGCTCTCGTGCACACACGGGCAGGAGACCGGAAACTTTCCGGCCAAATTCTTCTCCCTCGGCAGCGCCACAACAAACGAGGCTGGTGGGATAATGTGCCGCTATACCTTTCTTTATTAAGTGGGAACATTTTTATAGGAGGAAATGCAACGTGCTGCTCATACGAGAGAACACGCATCTAGATTTTAGAGGAGTCGTTTCCACATGAAACTGTGAAGGTAGTGCCTCATGGAAATCCCTGTTTACTTATGAAGTTTTACTCCCTCTCCCCTTATGAGTTCCCTCAAGGACATGGAGTGAACCGGTCCCAGTTCATAGACTTACAGAGACGGAAACTCTTCAGATGTACCGGAGATGAAGCTGAGAGTTGTGTTTCGGAGGAGATTGTGTGTGTGCTCATTAACAGTAAGAATCGGGTCCGTACAGTGAACCTTTAAACACCAACCGTAACTTAAATACTTATAGAAACTTAACTTAAACCATAGAGCCAGCTTTAAAATGACCAAATATTCAGATTACCCGCTCAAGACGACCTGAAAATCATCCGTGCATGGAACGATTTGCATTTAGGGCTTTTAGCAGACTCCCTTTCATCCAAAGCTAATTTGAAAAGTCTTAATCTGCAATGTTGATAAACGCCCTGAAAGTGTGCTAAGTCAGCAGGAGGTTAAAGGTCCCGTGCAAGTACCATATTTTTTCGAGGAAACATTAAAGTCAGAGATTTCTCAGAAACAGGAACTAGCTGATGCCAGCTTAAAAAACGTGTTAGGCAGAAGGTCAACTTCAAGTAGGACTAGGTCGCAGCATGTGTGTGGTAGCGCTGGTGCTTTGACAGGCTCCGTATAAGGTTTCCTTCGAAAGGGTTTTCTGTGTGATGAGGAAATCTTGGAAAAGCAAAACTTGCATAAAATAGAAACATTTCAGTTCTCGCAATAGTTAATGAGTCATTCAGAGAATGGCAAACCGCAGTACCGCTTTAACTATTTGGTCATTCAGCCAGCAGCTTTATCAAACGCATCTCGCAGTGAATACAGTAAGAGGGGTACCCCGAGGTTAAGGTTAGGCCTCAGGCTTAGTACAGTAAGAGGGGTACCCCGAGGTTAGGCCTCAGGCTTAGTACAGTAAGAGGGGTACCCCGAGGTTAGGCCTCAGGCTTAGTACAGTAAGAGGGGTACCCCGAGGTTAGGCCTCAGGCTTAGTACAGTAAGAGGGGTGCCCCGAGGTTAAGGCCCAATCCCATTTCTACCCCTTACCCCTTCCCCTTACCCCTCCCCCTTGTTTTGAAGGGGTAAGGGGAAGGGGTAAGGGGTAAGGGGTAGAAATGGGATTGGGCCTAAGGTTAGGCCTCAAGCTTAGTACAGTAAGAGGGGTACCCAGAGGTTAAGGCCTCCTTCTCTCCCCCCCCTGACCTAGCCTCAACAGCCCCTGCCTCTCCCCCCCCCCGGCCTCCTCCTTAACAGCCCCTCCCTCTCTCCCCAGGAGACGCGGCTGAAGGAGGGCATCGTCCGGCTCCAGCCTCAGGAGGAACCTCTGCGCTCCGAGCTCCTCAGCGGGAAGTTCACCGTGCTGGTGAGTGCCCCCCCCCCCCGGCCCCGCCCCGCCCGGCCCCGCGCTCTGCCTTCACAGGGGGTCCGCGCGGCAGCAGAGGCTTTCACCCACAGCCACTTTGGATAAAAGGCCTGGCCGTGAAGGAGCGAGCGCCCGATGCGATCGATATCGGAGCGTGGCTGCAGAAATGGGAGTGCGGTGTGTCTGAACACGCACGCACGTACGCACGCACGCTACGGATGGTTGCAGTTCTAGGAAGCAGCGCGTCGGGTTTAGCGTTGTTGTTTTTTGTTTGTTTTTTCCCCCCGAGAGGAGATTGCAAAAGGCGTAGGAGGGGTTAGTGCATCACGACACAAGGAGAGCCGTTCTCCATTCGACGCGGAGATGCTCGGGAGAATTGATGGGTTTGGTTCTGGGAAGAGTTGGGTCGTCGGATGTTTTGTGAAGACGGGGAGGGACTCTGCGGACCGTAGGGAAACGGCCGGGGAGCTCGTACATGGAAAGTCTGGCCTGCGAATTGGTTCCAGTTGTCCAGTGTCTGAGAAGTTTCCAGAACTCATTCATTTAAATGAGTGAATGGGGAGCAGGCTTGCACCGTGTCGATGAGACTTGATGGTTAACCTTCCATTTTGTAATCCGTCTTTCAGCTATTCTTCAAAGTTATCCCCAATAAACTCTTAAGATATAGTAATACAGGTATAAAAATAAAAAAAGGGAGGCCTATCAATGTTATGTGAATACGTTTTGATTCTGGGAAATTGGTTTGTTCTTCCTAGGGAAAGTTCCATGTCAGGAACCAAAAAAGCTACAGGCTATTGTTTACCCCCTGTAATAACCCCCCCCCCCCTCCCCCCCCCGTGCGGAACCAGAGCCACTGGTTCTGCACATCCTCTAGTCTGACGTCACACTCCTGCAGCCTCACATCCTGTCTGAGGTATTTTTAGTGTCCGTGCCAGAGAACACACGCACACCAACGCGCACAAACACGGGGCTTGCTTGCTTACAAAGGGTAGGTTTCCGGAAAATGCCCCGTCTTGGCTGGCGGTTAGGGGTTCTGTAAAAGCAAGCAAGACATTTTGTTGGACGCCATCTGGCCAGCCGCTGAACTTGTCTGAGACGAGACGAGATGGTGGCCAGGCGAGGGTTAATGGAAGCCGTGTCTCTCGCTGTAGATGCCCCTCCTGCTGAACTGTCGAGACGGCCCCCTTTCTGGAAACCCGCCAGTGGCCAGAAAACTGACCCAAAGCGCCCCCTTGTGGCCGTTGCTTTACTATTTCATTATTGCTTTTATTGTGTGGGGTTTTCAACTTCGGGAACACATATGTGCACACTTTGATATGTGAACATTTTGCACACCACTCTGCAGCGGCAAGTTACAATTATTTTATTGGCTGTTATTCTAAAGGTCCAAATGCTGCAAATACACTGTCAGTTAGGCTATATTCAGTAATAATAATAATAAATGAAATGTATATAGCGCTTAATATGGTACTCTAAGACGCTTAGGATATATCATAGTAATATCACAGTGTTCCTCTAGAAATTCGCCCCTCCCGATCGCATTGAATCAATAAAAGAAGCCTGCTTTTGACTAGAGGCCCATTGCTTAAATGAGTTGTACCAGACCCATCGGTTTGACCTGCAGCTGGACCACAGGCTCACCGTGTCTCTCTCTCTCTCTCTCTCTCTCTCTCTCTCTCTCTCTCTCTCTCTCTCTCTCTCTCTCTCTCTCTCTCTCTCTCTCTCTCTCTCTCTCTCTCTCTCTCTCTCTCTCTCTCTCTCTCTCTCTCTCTCTCTCTCTCTCTCTCTCTCTCTCTCTCTCTCTCTCTCTCTCTCTCTCTCTCTCTCTCTCTCTCTCTCTCTCTCTCTCTCTCTCTCTCTCTCTCTCTCTTCCCCCCCCCTTGGCGTCCCAGAGCGTACGGGACCCGTCGGGAGCCTCCATCGCCCTGTACACGGCCAAGCTCCACCACCCCAACAAGACGGGGAACCACGTGGTGCTGCAGGCCCTCTTCTACCTGCTGGACCGAGCCGTGGAGAGGTGAGGACCAAGACCGCCAGAGACATACGGGCTTTAAACTTGGATTGAAATGGATTGAGGTTTTCTTTGTGATACTTTACAATAAGGGTTGAGGATTAACGTCAGTGCTGTACTTAGCGTTTTTATAAAGCAGAAACATAGGGGTTAAGATAAGTGTGTTAGTGTTAAGCCCAACACTAACGCTATTAAATGATGCATAAATGTTATTCAAAATGAACACCATTTGTAAATTACTAGTAGACACATTAGTAAACTGTGAATCAAAGGTTCGTTTATCCATATTATGGCATTAGCTAATGTTAATTAATTCACCGTTATTAAGTGTTAGTGATTTGTGTTTATTTGAAAAAACGCAATTGTGTGAATTCTATTATTTACCAATTGTTTTCTACCACCATTAAAAAGATTACATTTGACCCAGGACCATGGTGAACCCATTTTGAACATGGTCTTTCTCCGCCACAGCTTCGAGACCCAGAGAAACGGCCTGGTGTTCATCTATGACATGGCCGGCTCCAACTATACAAACTTTGAGCTGGACCTCAGCAAGAAGATCCTCAATTTACTGAAGGTTTGCAACAGCTGTTTATACAAAGAAACCATCTGTTGATTTGGCTGCTTGGCCCATTCCAGAGTGTCAATGACCTTGATGCGTTGTCATAAGCGTTGATATTATCTCAAAATAAACACATTTCTAAGTATTATAAACACTTATCAGTATCTAGTTCTTGTCCAAGAACAGCTTTTTTTTTTTACTGTTTGATTGGGAAAACAATTTTTTTCTAACGTTGTTAATTGCTCTGCTCTCTCTGGCCACCAGGGGGCGTTCCCGGCTAGGCTAAAAAAGGTTCTGATCGTTGGCGCCCCCGTGTGGTTCCGTGTGCCCTACAACCTGCTGAGCCTGCTGCTCAAGGAGAAGTTGAGAGAGAGGGTAAGAATTAAAAATATTTATTCTACTCATTTAAGAATGCTCGATTTTGATTGGCTGGGAGGGGTGCATTAATCCGGCATATTGCCCGCTGACTTGTCGGTTCTACTTGCTGCTTGTATCGTTTTCTATCACATACATTTCAAACATGAGGTCCATTGTAAAAAATAAACCAAGGAGTGCATGTTTGATCGATCGTCATTAAAGCTGACTTGATACGAATGTAGCAACTACGTTATTAAACTAGTGATCAGATCCAGCCTTGTGTGGTTGCTAAAGAAACAAGTTACCTACAGCTGAGCTAACGTTATTCACCGTAGTTCTAAAGGGAACTACTTTTTGAGGGAGATGAACTTAAACAGAGTATACATTTAATAAGCATGCAATAAAAAAAAGGCTAATTATTAAAGTATTTGAATTGTTTTATTATGTTGGCCGGCGCGAAGTAGAATAAACGGAATAATCACCTCAAGGCAGGGCAATAAACAGTTTGAAATGCCCGGCTCGTGGAAGGTTACCGGTAAGCCGTCCACGAGCCGGGCATATCAAACTGTTTATTGCCCGGCCTCTTGGTGATTATTCCTTGCATATTACTTAACTAAATGGAGTTATATCCGATCAGTTCTGAATTGTCCAACAGCTCGATGATAATTCAAATCGGCAAAATGTCTGGACTATTTGTGCTACAGAAAGTACGATACATTTTTTTCAAATTATTGACTCAAAATTTGGTGCTGGTGTGTTTTAGGAAAATTAAGCACTGCATAATGTCAAACGCATAACGGCATCACAACTCGCGGGTCTCGACCCCCTCCAACCAGGCACCCCATTGACGTCACTCTCAGAAATGCAGCAGGAAAAAAAATCTACTCCCACTCACATTGGATAAAAATACATAATTAGTGTACTTATTTTGTTGTTAAAAAAAAAAAAAAAAGAAGCAATCTCTTGTAGTCTAGTACTAGTTGCTGTGACACCCCCACTCCAGCCCCCTGACCCAACCTCTCCCCCCCCCCCCCCCCCCCCCCCCCCAGGTCCAGATGGTCCGGATGCCGGAGCTGCGGCAGCACCTCCCCAGGGACTGTCTGCCCCAGCACCTGGGCGGCTTGCTGCCCCTGGACGCCTACAGCTGGAACCAGCAGCTGCTGGCGGGGCAGAACGGCCGCGTGGACCCCGTGGACGAGCTGGTGGGCCTCCCCCTGGACGAGACCTCCGTCCACTGCGCGGCCCCGGGGCCTGACGCCATGAGGCCCCCGGACCTGCTGGCCCACCTGGGCCGTCTGCAGCGGCTGGGCATCCACCAGGAGTACGAGGAGATCCGCAACGACCCCCCGGCCGGGACCTTCCACTGCGCACTGTAAGCTCTTTGGGGAGGGAGGGAGGGGGGGGGGGGGTCTGTGTGATTTATTAAAGTTTTTTTTTGAACAGGGACAGATACAGAAAAATAGACAAGTCATACGTTGTTTGCGTCGTAGTATTTCTAGCCAAAGCTGATTTACGGCACTTTTCCCTAATGATGATGATAATGATGATGATAATGATGAGGCAGCCGTGACTCCGCATGTGAGTCACGGCGCATGTGAGGCACACATGCCCTGATAGATGGCTAGAAAGCTGGCTAGAAAGCTGGCTAGAAAGCTGGCTAGATAGCTGGCTAGATAGCTGGCTAGATAGCTGGCTAGATAGCTGGCTAGATAGCTGGCTAGATAGATGCCCCCCCCCCCCCGCAAAGATTCCGGTCCACCAAAATTCGGTCCAAAACATTTTGAACTCGGCAGTCGAATTCAAACAGACTGTTTGTTTTTTTTACAGCACTATGTTACACGGTGCTTGGTGAATGTCCGCTTATTGACTTGTAGTAGATGATCAGTCAATAGTAGTTGACTGTAACCCGTGTCACCCACGCATGACCTCGCAGCGTGACACGACCAGGGCGGGATGTTTGTTCACGGGACTTGACCTCTCGTGACCTCTCTTTGTTTAATTATTCTTTGACAATTTGGGCAAGGGAAATTAGTTTGGCCTTCCCGACGCCAGGTGGGTTTGAATAACTCGCAGTGGGCAGATTTGGTTGCTAATCCAATTTTTGGGTATTCTCTTTTTCTGTGGCTTATGTTCTTTAATCCGCAAATGTCTTTTTGAGTCCCCTAAATTGCACTATACAAATAAAATGTATTTGGTGGCTGAATTGGGTCAGCACAACCATTTCTTGTCTGATCATTTCCCTATTTTCTTGTTCCGAACAGAGCTGCCTGCAATCAGGAGCGGAATCGCTATGGCGACGTGCTTTGCCTGGACCAGACCAGAGTGCGTTTACAAGCCCGAAGGAGTGAGGTTAGTACCGTGAGGGGTTATTACTCACCAGAGTCACCACGGCTCTGCTGCGCTCCAGACTGGCACCCTTATCAAATATTGATGCACTCGAGGATCACAATTTACTGTTGCAGTGCTTTTGGGCTATCGATACCTAAACCAATGTTTTAGGACTTGTAAATAAATTGTGTATAAATTATACTATATATAAATAGTTCTTTCATTTGTTCTTCAGAAAGTAATGTTTATTGACTTATTATACATTTTTGCTCTTATTGTAACTTTATTGAGTCATTCCATTTCCATGACCAAATGCTTGACATTAATAAAGATGAATATAATCGGACCCACAGATTGAACAGGATGCATCGGTTCACTTACTTTTGAGGCGTAGATTGCCATGCCACTTTCACGGTTTCATGGGTTTATAAGTTATTGAATTTGTGCCAACATTGTGTCTCTGCCAGAGATCGGACTACATCAACGCCAGCTTCATGGATGGCTACAAACAGAAGAATGCATACATCGGTACTCAAGGTACGAATACAACTGTCACCTTTCATAATGAACCGAGGGTTGGGTGCCTTGATGAAATTGGTTTCAGCAGTGCAGGGCTTATCGTGGCTCAGCAAGCAAATCAGCCAATTGAACGGGAGCATTGTTTGAGCATTGTTTGCGCAATGTGACCACCCTCATTCAATCAGCTTTGAGTAAGACGACTTTGTCCAATCAGGCTTTACTAAGACCGCCTAAACCAATCATCCTTGACTACACAAAGTTGAATAGAAGGCAATGGTTTTGGGTCTCTTGACCATTTAAAACCAGTTCCGGAGATGGCATGCTCAGTGATCCTCTTACAACGAAACCGAAACTAGATTACGTAACACGTTACAATAAGAACTTTTGTTCAGAACCCCTGTTGGTTACAGTCTTACTCTGCAAGTCCGTCGAAAACAATGAAACGTTGTGTTGTTCCATCCAGGTCCACTAGAAAAGACCTACGGTGATTTCTGGAGGATGATCTGGGAGCAGAATGTACTCGTCATCGTCATGACTACAAGGTAGGACGACCAAGGATGTATTTTAAAAACATATTGTTGGTCCTTCGAGCTGTGCTTCGACCGATGGGTTAAACAATGTCAAATGTAAACGCATGCCATTGGGGTGGACTCTTCCATCCTAGACTAGACACAACCACACACTTTGTTAAATGGCTTATCACGCAGCACCAAAGCATCCACCTCTATCCTACCCTGGTCTCAATTACATTTTTATGGTCTTAGTTATTCTTCCATTCTATCTTTCATCTGCGAAAATGTATATCGAACATGGAAAAGAAAAACAGAAATATCATACAAAAACATAATGATTTCACACAAAATAGAAAGCATAATTAGATACCTGAATGACAAATACTTGATAATTGTAACATGTTAGAAAAGAAGTGGGAAGAAGATTACACTTATTTAATGCAACCCCTTCCCCGTAACTCATTGTAATTAAGATCCCTTAGTAATAATAATTATTATTAATAACATTTTTATTCATTATAATATCTATATAACTATATATATTTTTTATTTTTTTAACGTATCCAAATATATAATTTTCTCCACAGGACGGACGAGGGCGGGCGGCAGAAGTGTGGGCAGTACTGGCCGCTGGAAGAGGGGGGCCAGGAGGTGTACGGCCACATGGCGGTGGTCAACCAGAGGGTGGACCACCACCCCCACTACAACCACATCTCCCTGGAGCTGCACAACACCGAGGTGGGGTAGCACCACCCACTCAGACCAGTCCCTCACCCACTCAGACCAGTCCCTCACCCACTCAGACCAGTCCCTCACCCACTCAGACCAGTCCCTTACCCACTCAGACCAGTCCTTTACACACTCAGACCAGTCCCTTACTGGGGGGGGGGGGGAGTGACCTGCGACGGTCCAACCAAGGCCCATATCCACACTTAATGGAAAAACAACAAAATTTTAGTTTTTATGAATTTTTAAAAACGATACCGTTTACGTGCCCACACTATGGCAGAACAATTACGTTTTTAAAATATACTTGGATACCTACGGAAGCCGAGAACGGCCATCGATTATTTATTTTTTTATGCACTGTTATCTCGTGATAACGACTTATTATCTCGTTTTCTCGATATAACAAAGGTCGTTTTCTCGTGATAACGAATTAATTATCTCGTTTTCTCGATATAACAAAGGTCGTTTTCTCGTGATAACGAATTAATTATCTCGTTTTCTCGATATAGCAAAGGTCGTTTTCTCGTGATAACGAATTAATTATCTCGTTATCTCGATATAACAGACAGACTTTTGGCGCTGGTTAATGTGATCGTGCTGATTTCAGCCTACGAGAGCTTCCACTGTCTGATCCAGGTGTGTCCCAGGGAGGTGAAAATGGCAGATCACATTATTGATCAACGCATCAGGACCTACTTCAACCAAGGTCTAACACAGGCAGAAATTGCATTGTGCCTTTCTGTAAGAGATGGCTTTCAGATTAGTCCTCGACATTTAAGAAAAAAACATCTCGTTATCACGAGAAAACAGGGATTATCTCGTTATCACGAGAAAACGAAGGGGAAAAAATATCTCGTTATCACGAGAAAACGATCTTTGTTATATCGAGATAACGAGATAATAAGTCGTTATCACGAGATAACAGTGCATAAAAAAATAAAATAATCGATGGCCGTTCTCGGCTTCCGTAGATACCATACTAGCTTTTTATAAACAAAATTCTAATAATTATCAAGGGTTTTCATAATGCAATATCAACGCTGAAGGATTCATCCACCATCTTTTCTCCTTAGAATGAAAACCTAGTGCAGATCGGAAGCACAAAGCAGGAAAGAAAATAAGATTGTTATACACCTTTTATCTGCCGTAGTGGGGACATAACCTTAACTAATCAATCCTTCCCATTTAGGGCTGTATTATTTATTAAAACCCAAAATACTTTAACTAACCAAATTATTTGAATGGGATGAACTTAGTTATTTAATGGGACAGTTACACACACACGCACATGTACGTTTGTAATTGCAGTATGTACACTGAAGGCACTAGGTGTAAAGAATGCTAACACCTGGCATTATTCCAATGCTAACATCCGTAACCGCAGGACACCAGAACCTCTGTTCAAACAAAGGTATTACAGACACTCTTTCTGATTGGATGAAAATAGTGCACTTATCATGGAACAGCAAGTAAACAAATTCAGAAAGTGGTTTCAACCTCAAAACCCGTTACCCAATAGGTTCTTATCAGGTCCATGATGGAAGCAATTCGGGGACCTTTTCTTCGATACAATAGATGACCTTTTTTTGACTGCGTGGCATTTTGTCAACAAGTGTCATGTTCATACGGATAGCCAGGTCAATGTTTCCATACACATGGACAGTGCAAATTGTATTCAAGAATCAATGCATTCGATCAGAAATTATTTTACCCGAATCTGAAGAATTTTTGCTGATGCTTTTATCCAAAGTGACTTGCAGAGAGTCGCCCATACCTTTCATTGAGGAGCAAGTAAGGGCTATGTGTCTAGGATAACTACAGGTAGTCTCAGAACTCTGGGAATCTAACCCATAACCTTCTGGCTGGGAATCAAACCATTTATATTTAGCCCTTTAGGAGATCCAAAGTGAATTACACATGAGGAGAACAAGCCTACACTCGCGCAAATCTGGTAAAGATTCTGAATTCACCGCTTCACTAGCCCGCCAGCCCAGTTTTAGTTGTGTATTTTCTTGGTTGCTTTGCCCTTATCCTGGTTCTTTGTGCCTCCCCCCCCCCCCCACCTCCCCCCCTCCCCCAGACGTGTGAACAGAGGCAGCTCAGTCACTTCCAGTACCTGAGCTGGCCAGACTACGGGGTGCCCACCTCGGCCGTGACTCTCATCGACTTCCTGGGGGCCGTGAAGAGGCAGCAGAAGGCCGTGGTGAAGAGTTTGGGCCCCCAGTGGGCCGGACACCCACTGGGGCCCCCCGTGGTGGTCCACTGTAGCGCGGGGATCGGGAGGACGGGTGAGTGTTCTCTACGGCGGTGTCAACAACACACACACACACAGACACTTGCTACACACTTTACGCACACTGCACAGTTTGACTTCTTCCCCTTCTTCTGCGGATCACGTACACCTTGTGGAACATTAATGTTAGGGTAGGCCAAGACGTAGACAACACCTTTTCACACATTAAAGCCCAATCCCATTCCTACCCCTTCCCCTTACCCCTTCCCCTTACCCCTTCAAGACATGGGGGAGGGGTAAGGGGAAGGGGTAAGGGGTAGAAATGGGATTGGGCCTAAATAGTGTTGACACCGACTAAATGTATCATTGTATGACGTTGTGATGGACGTGCACCTGCTGTGCTCCTCCAGGTACGTTCTGTGCCCTGGACATCTGCCTGTCCCAGCTGCAGGACATCGGCACGCTCAACGTGCGGCAGACGGTGCGCCGCATGAGGAGCCAGAGGGCCTTCAGCATCCAGACCCCAGACCAGTACTTCTTCTGCCACAACGCCATCCTGGAACACGCCCAGCGGCGAGGCCTGCTGCCGGCCAATCAGTGAGCCTCTTCTGCCGACCCCCAACCAATCCCGCGGTTTCCCAGCATCCACCTGGACAAATTGATGCAGTCCGTGCTTCTTTTTTTTTCTTTTTTCTTTTTGGAAGATAGTTCGACAGCCAGACGAAGAAGGAGGGGAGGGCCGGCGTGAGGGAATCTAACATTTATTTTTGACATTTACCGATGTAGCAAGCAACAACTTAGCCGGTCAATAACAATAATGTTCATTCTTTATTCCGTGTTTCCTGACAAACCAGTTATTCGTGTGCTGTGGTAGACAAACCGATCTCCTCTGTTGCATTCAGGCTGCTCTGAGTGAAGAGTACAGTGCTCATAGATGTGTGCTACAGCTTAGTGTTTAGGAGCCTACAATAACCACATAGTAAGAGTACCATACTGCCGCCGAGAGAGGAACAACTTTGCCTCTTTCTCTCTCTCTTCCCACTGCAGTTTTTCCATAAGAGCTACACGGTTGATGCTGATGTTTTAAAGTAAGGATGAATGTATAGTAGGCACCGCAAGCTAGCTTTGACTCACACCAATAGTACTGCTGAATCCAGTGCTGAAAAAATGAATCGGTCCAGCTCACAATTCCTTACATCCGAATAATCAGTTGATCCAAGGGCTTATTGGTCATCATTCCTGTTTTCCATTATTGCTGTATACCATTTTTTTCTATCATAATCTTGTTTTATTCACTGTCTCTGATTGTCAGTACAGACAAAAAAATGGTTGGTTGAAGAAGTAAGCAGGCGCAGCCCCTAGAATGTGTGCTCCTAAATGGCGTAACTATATCAACTTTTGAACTTATTATGCGATTTTTAAAAACAAACTATGCAGGGGATAGCTAACTGCTTTCTATTAACTGCGGCGTGTCCAGTCTTTTAGTAGGGATGGCCCAGGAGCGGTGACCACATGGGGGGTGGGGCTACCTCATGGGGGGTGGGGCAACCTCATGGGGGGTGGGGCTACCTCATGGGGGGTGGGGCTACCTCATGGGGGGTGGGGCTACCTCATGGGGGGTGGGGCCACCAGATCTCAACACTAACTTTGTGGAACGGTGTGGAGACGGGGCAGATGAGAAATCACATCCAATTAATCAAACGGTAAACTAGGGTGTTAAAAAGCATTGTGTTACAGCGTTTTCGGACTTATTGCGATTGATCATTTCAAGTCCTATCAACTGCCAGATTTAGTTGAGGTGGCCAATCACGATTTTTGGAGGGCGCGTGCCACCCCAGGCGGTTCCCTGGAAATGGCCCCTGTCTATTAACTCTGCTTTCCCTCTTCAGTCCATCCGCAGAAAGCCAGTTGTTGGATGGCGTCTGCTCAGTCCTTCTACTCCAATGCAGTACACTCCATGTTGTTTTTATTGTCTTCTAGCTGTGTCTTTGTAATGTGAGACTCTCGGATTTGTATTGACACACACACACACACACACACACACACACACACACACACACACACACACACACACACACACACACACACACACACACACACACACACACACACACACACACACACACACACACACACACACACACACACCGAGTGGTCCACCCAGCAGTGTCCTAAAAGCCCATGTCTGCCAGTCACCTGTTACCAAACCACATGTAGTGCAATAGATAACTTTTCTTCTTCCGTCGTTATACCCAAGTCACGTATTAGCACTTTGAAATAACCAATCCTCTTTGAGATTAGTCCCTAATGTCTGTTATCAGTGGAATGCTTTAAAGACCGGATTCATTCATAAGTTTGGCAGTGATCCTGGGATGAGTATTCTATTTGAGATTAACTCTAACAGACTGTGTGTGAATAACATTCTATGGGCCGTTTTTTGACTTCAGTGTGTGTGCGTGTGTGGATTATCTGCCACATGAATGAAAAACATTGTGTCATACATGTCTTTTTTTTTTTATAATTAATATCCTTATAAATGTGTTGTAGTTACAAAGTTGCTTTTATCTGATCCCTGTATCTTGTATTGATTTATAGTATATATACAAAATATATATATATATATTTAAAACTGTTCAGCATTTTTTATTTGGATGAAAGAATGTGTTCTTTACTACAGAATTCATATTGAATTTGGTTGTAGTGAAGCTTAGGGAGTCTTGACATCTTTCATGGACACTTATTGTTCTTTTTCAATTATGGACACAATGCGTGCCTGGTTTTATTTTTATATTCTATTCAGCGGCTGTTTTCATACAGTTATTCAGGCTATACGATTTACATTAATTTTATATTCGTTCTGTTGTATTGCATTTACAATTAGTCTGTTTATTGAATCAAGCTATTCTGTATTAAACCACTTTGTCAACGTCTGTATGTGGTTGTCATTGCCTACAGTTTTCAGTTGAATGACTATATTGGAATTTATACTACATATTCAACATAAATACCATGAGTTGTGGCTAAAACTATCTCATTTCTTTCAATGGGTGAAAATATGGATTATTAGAAACACTTAAAATAGCTTAAGTCAGTCATCAAACATTCAAAAGAAAGCAGTGGTTTTAGCAAGCCAAGAATATAAATGTCTTAACTCTTTCAGAAGATAAGTTATGCATGGTTACTATTCTGTGCATTTCTAAACAGTCAGTGCAAACGTATGTCAAAATGAAAAACTTTGGATTGAATAAAAAGTATATTTATGAAGAGAATCATTGAACAATGTCCTGACGCTAGTCCCGTTTTAGCGGGCGATATTCAAAACCAAATGACGTATTTTGTAGTACGTGCCAATGCCAGCGGAGGGGGCGTCTCCAACTATTTTGTTACAAACACGAATCCGGAGTAAGAAGTCTTTTCCTGGGTATGTAACAGCTGTTTAAACAAAACTAAATAAATAGTAATTATCATTCACCGCAAATTGCCTTCGTTTCGATAGGAAATGGTTATCCAGTGTAGCGTTTGGTGTCCACCAGAACGAATTTAAAAATGCGTTCAGTGGCAATGATCGCTTAAGCATAGCGTGTTTAACAGTCGAATCAAGACGGGGAATTGGATTGTTTGAACAATCTAGACACGACATTTAACACCAATGTTGGGGGAAATCCTCATGTGTAGAAGTCGAAGCCTTCGCCTGCAGTGTGCATATCGCTTGTTGGCAAACGGAGCGGTAGGGGGAGGGAGTTGTTGTGAGACAGGTTAGACATTTTACTCCCAATGTTGAAGTAAACAAAGAATAGGATTTGTAATGCCCACCCGTGCTTTCCCCTAAAAGCAGGAAAAACAGCTGCGCACCGGGACCCTTCGAATTTCGCGATCAAATTAAAATCACGATTTCTAAAAAACAATTTCAAACCCGTTGCGTTTGACTTTGGCATTGTTTAGAAAGGACGAACCGAATCGAGCCCGCGCTGCCTAGGGGAGATGCGATCCTGAACGCCCAGGCCACTTGGCCGTGTCCAAATGGGTTAATGAAGGGCGTAATAACCCGGTGTAGCGCTTCTACGCAACGGATCCGCCTTTGTTTCGCTATCATTTGTGTCAACGATACGTGACCACACACACACACGACCTAACGGCACTGGGGCGAATGGCTCCCGAGTCGTGTTTGAGTCCAGTGTTATGTTCTCTCCACTCCCCGCATTGCGTGTCCTTTTTTTGCGTTGGACTCGAACATATTTGTTTTGAACACTTAATGCACTATACTCGTGAGGCACCCACATCGTTTAAATGTCCTCTTCAAATGGAGGGATTGAGCGTCGACCAGACGGTCCGGTCGGATGCATGCGGTTGCAGCCAACGTTTAAGCGACATACGTGATAAGAACGTAATAATTTGAAAATAGTGCTGGGCAATGATCGCCGTTGAATGTGAATGTGTCTGCCCGGATGAAGAAGGAATCCCGGGCTAGTGTTTCAACTCCGCCTCTCGTGGGCGATGCTTTATTTTGGAAGTACAACCTTTGGTGGCTTTGTATCGAGACGTCTATGTGCCTATTGGCTGTTGCGTACAGAAATGGGGGACGAAGAAAGCAAAGGCGGACTTAAATCCCTCCTACAATATCACGTGTACACCGACTCGCGGAAGTAGTGTTATTTTTTTGCAAGAAAGAAGTAGTTAACTCGTGTATTTGTGGCGATGTGCCATACAAAAAAATAGGCAACAACACTACCTACTTTTATTTCTCTAGCAAAATGAAGGTATGTGTGCATCGTTCTGAGGACGCACAAGTGTGTGTGTTGGGGGCGGGGGGGACACCTGCCCTACGTATTTGCTACGCAGTAGTACACATATTTGTTATATTGATATGGTGGATACTTAAATGGAACACAACACTTCCTTGTGCTGCAAAATATAAACTAGACCCCGATTAAAGTCATCCTGGCGTTATCGCGCTTCAAGTCGAAATGGGCGTGATAGCAGCGCTGCATAAATTGCTGATTGACAGTTCAAGACTACAATCCAATGTATTCGAACCTCCTTCTTGCGGCTCATCTAAGGTACCGACCAATGACATCGTAGAGTGGGCGGGGGGTAACCGAAGCTATGGCCAATGCTATTAGAGAAGGGGCGGGGTTAATCGCGGAGACCACGCCTTTCACAAGGAGCCAACCGAACGGAGATTGTTGTCCTCTCGGGGTGAATTTTAATTTAGCACTTCCAAGATTGTTAATATCAACTGTTAATATTTTACTTCTCATAAATCACGCTCGCGTACTCCTCCGGCGTCCCCTTTGATGGTTTCCCATCAGTAAGTGAACGTTACGGAATCGTCCAACAACTTCAGCTGGCTATTCAGGAGAGTGGTGAGTTCCAGTCAAATTCATTCAACGTGCTAACTTGGCTAACTAACGATGCCACGATTTTAAAAATGCAATGGCAAAGAAGTGAGGCATTCACCCCTCCACCATAGTCGTAGCCATGCTATGGCGTTGTTTATAAACGCGCCTTTTACGTGTTGCCCCAGCTGTGAATATGCTGGACAGCCCACCGTATCGCTAACGGTTAGCCGCATGTGCCTTGCTCGTAGCCCGGATTGTGTCCGGAGTCTCGTGTTGTTTACATTAGCGAGCTTCTAACCCTCGGCGGTACAACCTGCTCCGAGGCGACTAAGTAGTCTGCGAGTGGATCGCTGTGTTATTTTCTCAGCCAGATGAGCAATGCTAAGACGTAGTTGTGATCCCGATAAAAGAGGACCTCGGTGCACAGCTGCACCCCGGCGCTCTGTGCACCGGCGCCATGCTCTAAATGGCGGGTGCGTGGAGAACTCGAGGTCGGTGCTTGCGTTGCTAGGCCGCGTAGCGAAAGGGGGACGGTCACTGAAGCCAACAAGTTGGCCATCGTTATCATCACAACATAACGCGTTTATAAAGTACCTGACGAGAACGATTCACGGTCGGTTATCAGAACGGGTTTGAACCGCTGTGATAGTGCCTGGCTTAACGGCTCCGTACACCTCGATGCACATGACCGAGAGCGTCTGTCGGGCGAGCGGTTGTGTTACTAGCCGTCTTCAGGGCTGGTTCTATATATATTTTTTATTTATTTTTTTCATAACAACTTTGTCTGGATCGTCGTCATTCATTCATTTCCCCCGTGGTTGGTGGTTTGTTGGGAAGCAATTTGTGAATGGCAGATGCCCACGTTTACAAAACACCTGTTTTCTTTTTTCTTTTTGCCTCGGTGACGTAGTCGGTACATTTCATTGGCTACGGTGGATTGCGAAAAAAACTTTATTGTATGTTTCCCTTCAGTGTATGGATTCTACAAAGGTTTGAAAAGTGGCGGCTGGTGAATTTTATTTTAGGGGGGGCTGAAAGTTTGTAAACCAAACCCCTGTAGGGGGGTCTGGGGGCATCCTCCCCCCGAAGACTTTTTTGTGATTTTCCCATACAAATGAAACATTCTAGTGCATTCTGACTAATAAAGACAAAATAGGACATTTCCTTACAAAGACAAATTGAGCCGGGGAACTAGGTTTAAACTTAATTTATTTGCCGAATTCAGCAAGATTAAATTGCAAATGCATCAACAATAATTGGGAATTACACAAGTTATCATTCTCTCTCTGTCTCTATGTGTGTTTTTGAGTCAAGTATGCATATAGACAAATACGATAAAATATCAATATAATATGTGCAACCTTTTATGTGTGGTTGTTCAAGACACACTGAAAGCATGATGCAACCATAGGTTTGCAGAGAACTACATACAATATGCAAATATGCATACTGAAGGCATGATGCAACCATAGGTTTGCAGAGAACTACAATATGCACACTGAAGGCATGGTCCCACCATAGGTTTGCAGAGAACTACATACATATGCACACTGAAGCTGCACACTTGATTCAGGATTCTCATAGATCAGAGACAGTTCTGTCTTGAGCTTTGCCTTGTTCAGCGTGGGATATGCCTTCACAGTGGCATTCAGAGCATCAGCAGGAAATGAATGGCAGTACCTTAAACATCCTTGTACTACGGTAGGACTCACAAGGTGGCCAGTGAAAGAGAACCTCGCTTTGGTGTGAGCCAGGATGGTGTCGCAGACCTATTCAGACAGCCTCTGCTTCGCCTCTTCTGTCAAAGCCGTCCTTGGTCTGTCGGTTCCTGATGGCTCTTAGAGCTGGTCAGAGTCTCTGAATGCAAACAAACCAATAATGTGTTTGTTAGGCTGTGTACAGTACTGTAGTCTATGTGATGCACATGTTCCAGTAAAAATATGTCAGCATACCCACTTAAAATGGGAAGGAATGCATAATGTTAGTGTTAAACACGGTTTTTTATCTATTGTGTTGGTAACTTCACTGATAAATCCATCTACAGTCAAGGATGCATTTAGACAAATACGTTAAAATATCAATATAATATGGGCAACCTTTTATGTGTGGTTGTTCAAGACACACTGAAGGCATGATGAGTATACCCACTTAGAATGGGCAGGGATGCATAATGTTAGTTTTAAACACTGTTTTCTAAGCTTTCCATTGTGCCTCGCCTAACCAGGATGTCCAGCACAGAGTAAAGCATGCTCGATTACACCACTGGCAATATATTATAAAAAAGAACATATATTATAAAAAAGTACACAAATACAGTCTCCTTTCATGCATATGTTCTCATAACAAAGCTTTGCTTTGAGAAGGATCAAATAATATACCAATTGTAAAACATAACAACAAATCCCCCAGTTATTAATGAAGTCCATCTACTGTAAATGCATAACATGCACGTTAAAGCGTTGCATTCAGGATTCAAGATGGTCTTATTGTCATATGCACAGCAACTACAGAGCAGTTGCTGGCAATGAAATTCTCTAGTCTTGGGCTCCACCAACAGTGCAATATAAGAGAACGTAAAAGTATCTGAGAAACACAAGTAGGAAAGCTGAGACTTCAATTCAAATCCTCAAACCTTGCAATGCGTTGTCATCCTCCAGGTCCCTCAGCCCCCTGGAGCATGAGTTCATAATGAAGCGGTGTGTGGAGGAACAGGAGACTGTGTTTGCGTCCCAGCACCAGCAGCAGCAGCAGCCGCAGCGGCGGCTTCCGGGCAGCGCGGAGGCCTTCCAGCACCGCGTGCTGGCTCCCGCCCCGGCCGTGTACGAGCCCGCACCCGACAGCATGCAGCCCACGGCGGGCGTCCAGTACGCCGGCCCTCAGGCTTACCAGGTACAGCCTCCAGCATGGACCCCCACCACCCCACCACCCCAAAGGGATGTTGAAGGGATGTGGGCTAAAATAAAATGTTGTTCGGATCCGGTTTCCGACCGACCCTGTCAATTTATGTGCGACCCAAATTATTTTATGAACTTAAAAAAAACAAAAAGTTTTGATGCAAACTATAATTACGTTTGTGTACAGCACCTCTTCATTCTGTACAAGGATGACCGCATTCTCTCGTTTTTAAATTAAAACAACCTACCGGTCATTCGCTGCCGCTGGAAAAAAAATAAAAATATTTTTTTCTCTCTGTTTTCATAACCACGTTGTATTAAAACTGTTTTACTGGACTATTGTTTGCAAGTTAACTATGGGGAGTAGGATAGAGTAAGTGTGTGGGAATGGAAATGTCCCACTGCCTACCTGTAAGCATCCCTAAGCTAGTGGCTGACCCTTACTAACTCATTAACGACCTGAGAAAAACTTTATATATATATATTATAATGGGTTGTAATTATACCTCCAGCCAGTCCCTCCAGAAAAACGTGATTATGCGATCGCATAATTCAACGCATAATCAGCCAAAATCTGCATATTCATGCGGTGGCCGCACTTTTTCAAATATGCTGCACTTTTCCCGCATAAATTGCAGATTTCCACGCAAAATATGAGGGGCTTGCATGATGTCATAATCCCCGCATTTTCGTTGCAAAAAAAGTCACATATATCTTAGCAGAAAGTTGAAAAATGTTGCGTTTACTTCACATTTCCCCCTGTTGCCATTGGAACGTTATAAAGTGACGTAATTACGCGACGTGAACGTCATCGAAAAGCTGCATTTTCACAAGTTCCCGCCATTTCTCGCAAATTCCCACATTTTTTGCAAGTTCCCGTAATTTCATCGCATGAAATTGCATAAATATGCCGCATATTTCATCGCGTTTTTTAAGAAAACGTGCCGCATAATCAAGCATTTCTGGCCGTAACAATCACAAAAAAACGCCGCATTTTTCCGGAGGGACTGCCAAGCCTTCATATCGTCCCCTGTTCCTCCAGGTTCCCAACGCGGCCCAGAACAGCGCGGGCCACGGGCACACCTCCAGCCCTGCCGTCCATGGGGGGCCAGCACACCACCACAGCCCAGCGGTACAGGCCCACGGGCCCGCCGGGATGCACGGCCACACGCCCGCCCCCCAGGCCACCGCCCAGGGACAGCAGTTCCAGAGGCTCAAGGTACGCCGTGGTCGCATTGCGGTTAACACGGAAACCTGTCGAGGAGTTTGGGATTTCAGCGGGACATCTACGGAGAGTGTGGGTTTGGATGTGGAGCCAATGGGTGGGGCCCCTGGTGCGTCTCTTTGAGGGAAGCGTGCAAGAGGACGATGATGGCATTGCACGCACATCAAATTCAAACAATCATCTGGTGGTTTTTTATCTGGCATGTCTCACACTTTATATACACACATCAGCCTGCAATTTTAGAAACTAAGTGGGTGCCTGCTTATGTGATGATACATTTTATTTAGGCTTGGAGGAAAGTACTTTGTCAATAATCACTAGGGCTGTGCAATTAATCTAATTTTGATCGCAATTTCGCGTTTTGGGTCAAACAAGTATATTTATTTTATTCATTACATGAATTGTAATGATTGATATGAAATTGCTGAACATCTGGATACATATTTATACATAACTTTTTATTTGAAATTGTTCTATTTAAACATTTTGTGTATTTTTTTTTAAGGGGACTTTTCAAAGTTCTGAGTTACAAAGGTTTTTTTTTTGAGATTTTTTTTTTAAAGACCAAAATAATCGTGATTATGATTTATTTCCGTAATCGAGCAGGCCTAGTATTCACTCATTGTGCTGTTCATAATTACAATCACTTGCATTATAACACATCTTCACTAACAGTAATGGCTTCAGACTTAATGGTTCAACCCTAAGCTGCCAGTTTCTGTTTGTATTTATGCTTGGTAAAACTTATTTAACAGGTTGAGAAATGGAAAGCTTTTTATTGCCAAGTATGATATAACAAACTTGTGTATTAGTGCTGATATACAAGATATGAAAACGGTACAGGATATCAAATTAAACTGAAGATATAGAAAAAATACAAATCTAAAAACATAAATAAAATGTATATGTACGTTAAGTGAACAGAAAGCTCACTTTCTTACATGTACTTTTGTCTATTCCTCCAGGTGGAAGATGCGCTGTCCTACTTGGACCAGGTCAAACTGCAGTTTGGCAACCACCCTCAAGTCTACAATGACTTCCTGGACATCATGAAGGAGTTCAAGTCTCAGAGGTATGTGTCATGTATCAGAAGGTCGGCCAATGATGCACATCATCAGTGATAATCAGTGATGCGGTCAAGGCAAAGCTCATTTACCACTAGTGTCCCCCAAGAGAATGCACCTGGTTCTTCCGATAAATCAACATGGGTAGTCACCTTGTGTGGAACACACGCACGCACGCACACACCTTTGGGATTAGTTTATTATGAGAAGCATGAGAGCAGCCTGAAGGAAGTGGATGCACGTCACACGTGGAATTGATTTGGAGAATTAAGCATGAGTTGTCGTGGTTGGGAAATGGGCGAAAACGTTGAGACACCGTTCTCAGAAGTGGGGCCACCCCCCACCAGTGGCTGATGACAAAGCATTGAGCAAGGCAGGGGAAGCCCACATGTTAACAAGCTCCCACCGCAAATTCAGGCACTGGATGCGATGCGTTTGGAGTCCCTTTCCTTTATTTCTTTCCTAACGAAATGAGGGCCATTTTATACGCTTCATTACCCTAAAGAGGAGCATGATGCCACGTAGCCACTCTGCCAACCTGTGGATTACACCAGAGCATTTAAAATGTGCTTCATGAAGCTACTTATTTTTTATTCTTTTTTATCTGAATTATGTTTTTGTTTTTTTAAATCTTTTAATGATTTTTAAACTACCCCAACCACGCCATTCAGGCCTCTTCGAATTTGTTATCTCTGGACAAATCCAGAATTTTATCCATCAATACCAGAGACTGAACCTCTTGTCTCAGGCCCTGGAACACAGGGGCCCGAGACTCAGTATATATACTCAGTGTACCCCTTTGGTCTCGCCCCACAGCATCGACACCCCGGGGGTCATCAGCCGGGTGTCGCAGCTCTTCAAGGGCCACCCGGACCTCATCATGGGCTTCAACACCTTCCTGCCGCCGGGCTACAAGATCGAGGTCCAGCACAACGAGCTGGTGAACGTCACCACGCCGGGCCAGATCCACCACATCACCCCGCACGGCATCACGGTCCAGAACATCCCCATGCCGGGGGCGCCCGCTCTGCCCCAGGCCCCTCTCCACGCCCAGCTCCTGGCCCTCGCCAACCCCGCCGCATCGGCCTCCGCCGCCGCCACCACCACCAGCGCCCCGGTTTTGCTGGCACAGCCCTCCCCGGCCAAGATGAGCAAGGTGGGTACCGTAGCACCTGTCGCTCGGGCGCTAGTGTCCGGGTCGTGGTTCTAGCTATCGTCGGTTCTGTTGTCCGGCAGACTATGTGTTTTATTATGCGAGAGGGTTGATCGTGAACATCTTTATGTTTTGTTGGTCTGCTCTGGTGTTCTGTGTTTTCCTAGATGTCGGCGTGAGGAACTAAGGCTGGGGCTTGTTAGGAGGAAGTTAGACTCCTCGACACGTATTGTAACGTATATATTACGCATGTGTAACATATTATTGCAAATCTGAGTGATTGGTGAGTGTGGGCAGGGGAAATGGGTCATTTAAAGAAATGACACGGGCAATATCTATTTTAGTTCCTGACTTTTGGCAGAACATGCACTTATAAAACATTTCCAGCCCTTCACTCATTTCTATTTCAGCGGTTAGACATTTCAATGGCACCGTTGAGATTTTACTTCCAGATCCATGTTCTTTATCTACCGTGCAAGTATCGTTTCTTGCGTGACAAATGTGCACCGTTTTATTACCGTCTTCCATGACGTGCATCTTAAATCTAATCCAGAGCCCACACCGCCTTTCACTGAAACGTAACTCTCGCTGACCCCCCCCCCAGACGCAGCAGTCTCCCGTCCTGACGCCGAGCGGCCAGAGCAACCCGTCCATCCCGGTGTACACCTCCCCGCGCTCGCCGCCCCTGCAGCTCCACCCGCCCTCCGGCGCCACGCCCGCCGGGCCGGCCGCGCAGAACAACCAGCCCGTGGAGTTCAACCACGCCATCAACTACGTCAACAAGATCAAGAACCGCTTTCAGGGCCAGCCCGACATCTACAAGGCCTTCCTGGAGATCCTGCACACGTACCAGGTCCGTACGGATACTCGCGTGACACTCGCCGTGTAGCCGCTCAGAGGGGCTTTAAACCCTAATGGGGTTTAAACCCTAATGCCCATAGATACCTTACCCCTACCCAGATGCTAACAAGGGCAAGATAACCAACCCCCTGCCTGTTACTGAATGACCTCTCAAACTCACTATAAGTGGTTCGGTAACTGTTTTCATTCTGTGTTGATCAGAAGTAAAACCTACTACGAGTGGCGCTGTAACTGTGTTTTTATTGTGTGTGTGTGTGTGTGTGTGGATCAGAAGGAGCAGCGGAACGCCAAAGAGGCCGGGGGGAACTACACGCCGGCCCTGACGGAGCAGGAGGTGTACGCCCAGGTGGCCCGGCTCTTCAAGAACCAGGAGGACCTGCTGTCGGAGTTCGGCCAGTTCCTCCCCGACGCCAACAGCTCTGTGGTAAGCTCGACCAGAATCAGCAGGGGTCACATCGGCCTAAAGGTGACATATTACACCACCAGGTGTGAGTGTGGTCAGCCGTTACGAGCGGCTTGTAACGGCTGACCACACTCACACCTGGTAAGTCCCACATGTTTAGCATTGAAGTCCCAATAAGTCCCATTTTAAGTATTTGGGTAATGTCGGAGTATAGAATCTGTCCTTATGCCTTCCTTACTACAACCCTTGCGTTGAGGTCCTGACCGACTCTTGACGGCTAACCGTGTGTGTGTGTGTGTGTGTGTGTGTGTGTGTGTGTGTGTGTGTGTGTGTGTGTGTGTGTGTGTGTGTGTGTGTGTGTGCGCGCGTTCTGCAGCTTTTGAGTAAAACCACGGCGGAGAAGGCGGAGTCGGTTCGGAACGACCACGGAGCCACGGCCAAGAAGCTCCAGCTCAACAACAAGCAGCGGCCCAGCCAGAACGGCTGTCCGATCCGCCGGCACCCGGCCGCCACCACCACGGCCCCCGTGAAGGTGTGCAGGGCGAAACCTTAACCTCAACGGGCGTCAGGGCGGCTCGATTGTGATCAGAGTCACGATTATTTTTGTCCATTTTGAAATCACGATTATTCAAACGATTGTTTTTGAGTTTGAAAACATGTTGTGTTTATTCAGCGTGTCTCTCCCCCCAAGAAAAACGTTGTAACTTAGAACTTTGAAAATTCACCTTAAAGAAATGCACAAAATGGTCAATAAGAAAATGTTCCAATCTAAAATAATATACAGATATGTATCCAGCTGTTCTGCCCTTTCTATAAAACATGAAATAAAAAGAAATCGCGATCAGAATTAGATTAATCGCCCATCCCTAACAGTCATCCAAACTGAACCATCAGTGTCTTCTAATACGCTCTGAGCTTTTTTGATTATGTTGAAGGATCTACTGAGATATGCTGCCAAGACTATGAGAGTTGTATAATGTCAAGCAGGGTGTCGATCAGAGTTAATGTATGTTTTTTGTTATTGTCATAATTTTTGCGCCCGAAAGATATGATCCATTTCCTGCTGTCAATAAGTTAGAATCTCTCAATTGAACATCCCATATTATGCCTTGATAAGTTATTCCTTTTTGATCCCAGAAGGGAAATGTGCGTGTCACTGCATAGGTTTTCGTTGTGCGTGATTACAGTGCAGAAGGATGCACAGGAGTGTTTACTTTCTGTGTTACTTAACACTGACGCTTTAGCAGCAGCGAATACATCCTGGGGGATGCATTCTGCTGACATCTTTATTTAATATGTATTGTTTTTACTATGGTGGAGAGTACTTTGAAATGCTTTTGTGAATGAAAAATGCTAAACATGTGATTCCTGCATATGCTAATCCTATAATATTATAATGTTATAATCTCTGGATAGGGCTTGGGATATTTTCAGTGCATCTTGTAAAACAATGCGCTCTTGTCTCCCCTATTTTCCATTCACTGTTGCAGCCAAAGCACAAGTTACTCAATCTGAAAGATTCCTCCACGGCAGAGTCAAGCAAGCATGGAGCTGGCACAGAATCTCTGTTCTTCGAGAAGGTGTGTACAACATTCAGCACACTTGTTTATCCAAAGCGACTTGCAAGTGGGCCTGAGAAAGTCAAAGCAGAGTAAATTCTTGAAAATCGTACGTAAACTTGGCTACAGATCTCTGAACTTGGGGGGGGGGGGGGGGTATATTCTATGTTGGATCCTAGTATCGGTGATGACCTTGTTGATCAACCGTAACCCCCCATTGAACCCCTTTATATTGTGAGACCATTCCTTAAACGTCCACACCAAAAACACCTACAAATGGGTTCTCAAAAGCGGAACGGTGAATCTCTCTTCTAGCGTAAACGATGCACGCACTCATTTGTTGTTATTTGGTCATGACCCCCCCCCCCCCATCTCCGTTGTTGTAGGTCCGTAAGGCCTTGCGTAGTGCAGAGGTGTACGACAACTTCCTGCGTTGCCTGGTCCTCTTCAACCAGGAGGTGATCTCCAGGGCTGAGCTGGTCCAGCTGGTGCTTCCCTTCCTGGGGTGAGTTCACATTTCAATCTTGATTATCCATTTACTTTATTTATTTTTTACGTTATTGTGTCTATACTATTTTGTCTTTACAATTGTCTTTGCACTGTTTGGAATTTTTTATTTTAAATATTACTTATTCAATTTTTATTTATTTTTTATCTCATTTTATGATTATACATTTCTCCTTATTGCGCAATGGGTCGGAGATCAACGTATTTCGATTCCTTTATTTGTCTTGCACATCTTTTGCAATTGACAATAAAGCTGACTTTCACTTTCACTTGGCCAATTTAGCTGTTATAATCCAAGCCATTACAGTGATGTTAGGTGCGTATTGACGGATTTATATAGTTTAGTTAAGTTAAATTATAGCTCCATTATGCTCATCAAGCCATACATTTGTATATTATGTACTTTATTTTAAATTTCATAATAAACCTGACAATCAGCACATGGACCAACTATAGAATTGCAACAATTGAAACCCACAAACTTAACAAATCACCCAGAAAACAACGAAACATTTCAAGCAATCGTGTATTTAAAGTCGAATCCCCACCCGTCCCGTAGAAAATTCCCGGAGCTGTTCAACTGGTTCAAGAACTTCCTGGGATACCGCGAGATGTCGTCCCACATCGAGAGCTACCCCAAGGAGCGGGCCACAGAGGGCATCGCCATGGAGATAGACTATGCTTCCTGCAAGCGGCTGGGCTCCAGCTACCGGGCCCTTCCCGAGAGCTACACCCAGCCCAAGTGTACCGGCCGCACGCCTCTCTGCAAGGAGGTGGGTACCGGGCCCACTGGGCCCTGGTTGACCTAGCGCTGGGACAGCGTCTCCACTTAGTCCTGCCCAGCTAGTGGGCAGATAAGCTAAGGGGGATGAGGCAGGGGGTGTACATTAATCCCGTCCAAACGCCACAACCCAGCTCACCATTTTGATTTCAATAATGAATGGATCTTCACGTTTGGGAGACGTGTCAACGCGTGTGTGTGTCTGTGTGTGTGTCTCCAGGTTCTGAATGACACCTGGGTGTCCTTCCCGTCCTGGTCCGAGGACTCGACGTTCGTGAGCTCCAAGAAGACCCAGTACGAGGAGCACATCTACCGCTGTGAGGACGAGCGCTTCGAGGTGAGAGCTTCAGAGGGCTGTCATTGTGATTGGGACATCAAGGCACCTTCAAATGACAATATGTATATATGCCTCTTACATTGTAACGGGCTCCATTTTGATAGATTTTGAGGCACTGTATTTTTTTTTTCTTCCACTAGTCGTTCCCTAAACTGTCGGATAACAGATAGATATATAATTCCTTAGTAAAACCTGATCAAAACAGGGACTAGCCTTTATAACTATGTCCCAGAGTAGTCTGGCCTGGCTAACGCCAGACCTCATCTCAATCTACATTGAGATGAGGTCACTGGGACCACACATTCATTTTCTCGTATTTGAGGCGTGGTTTACGATCGCCCGGAGCCGTTTATTGGGCGCTGCGAATGTCTTATCATATGAGTCTGTACTCATAGCCAATCGTATCAATTATACCAGATGACGTATGTAGAGCGACAGAAGAGCGATGAGGAAGAAGCGAGACGATGGGTGTGTCGCGTAGGCGTCGTCATCGTCTTGCCGTCCCTCCCCGTTCTGTGATTGGTTCTCCAATCTCAGGCGCAAAATCGCATCCATGGAATCCAGGCTGCCCTCGCAGCGCGAAACGAAACCGCGCGCAAAGGCAGCATGGGTATACCCAGGCTAAGATCAGTCCTTACCAGTCGGCCGATCGGTGAACAGCGCAATAGCCCGCCCCCCTAACCTGATGGTGTCCCCGGTCGCTCCGCCAGCTGGACGTGGTGCTGGAGACCAACCTGGCCACCATCCGCGTGCTGGAGCTGGTGCAGCGGAGGCTGTCGCGCATGTCCGCCGAGGAGCAGGCCAAGTACCGTCTGGACAACACCCTGGGGGGCACGTCGGAGGTGGTCCACCGCAAGGCCATCCAGAGGATATACGGGGACAAGGCCGCTGACATCCTGGACGGCATCAGGAAGAACCCCGCCATGTCGGTGCCCATCATCCTCAAGAGGTGGGTGTCCATCCTCCCGCCCCCTGGTGGCAGGAGAACGTATTGCAGGCTGAGGCTCCGGGGGCACTGTCTAGTTGGGTTGAAAGTGTTTCCTTTTAATGGGGAAGTGTTAAACCCAGTGCCATAAAAACAGGACAGGGGACAGATGGTTGGTCGGCTTTGTCCGTTGAACACGAGCAATTAGATTTGATAAACTGCCTTTTACAATTGAGTTTACAAAGCAGTATTCCCCAGTGTTTATAGGGTATCTGGATTAGGCATGTCTGCCTGTCCTCTTTCCTTTTCTACAGTGTGTACGATTGTTCCTTTAAGTGTTAACCAACCAATATGAGAGAATTATTGATTTATTATTTTCTATTTGCATTTCATGCATTTATTTATTACTTAATTTATTCATTTCTATTTAAATTTAATGCATTTACTTATGACTTCATCTATTAATATCTATTTACATTTAATGCATTTACTTATCGCTTCTTTTTTTAACAATACTATACTTTACTACTTATAATTATTATCATTATTATAATTATTATCCTTCCTATTTGGTCATTTATTGAATCCACAAACACATTGTACATACCTCTAACTCTCCGTCTCCTCTCCCAGGTTAAAGATCAAGGAGGAGGAGTGGCGGGAAGCCCAGCGGGGCTTCAACAAGATCTGGAGGGAGCAGAACGAGAAGTACTACCTCAAGTCTCTCGACCACCAGGGCATCAACTTCAAGCAGAACGACACCAAGGTGCTGCGCTCCAAGACCCTGCTGAACGAGATCGAGAGCATCTACGACGAGGTCAGTGCCGTTTCCAAACAGCGCCTCCTTGTGGGTGGTGCCGGTGTGTCTGGGGAGGGGGGGGGGGGGGGGGGGGTCGGGAGCGAGTTGCTTTTGTCATGACGATGGCGGGCGGGAAGGTCTGAGGTTTTGGGTTGTTTGTCTCTCTGAACGCTGTAAGGTTGTTGGTTCGAACGCCCCTGTCTGCAGCCTACCTGTTGGCCATCACATGCTTTTATGCCGTGCTAGAATGGTTTGTTTTGATCCGGGTGTCTTGGCACCTCTAGTGATGATGATGCATTGCTCCATGTCGTTTAATTTAATAATGGAAACAGAAAGTGTTTGGCGGTGCAGTCGCTACTTGTTTAGCCAGATTCCTCAAGAGTGTGCCGGTAGCGTAGCAATTGTCTGAATCAAATCGCTCCTTAGCAGTGTGAACCTTGCCAGCTGGCGGGAAACAAAAGTGTCTTCATTGAAACCTGCTTATTGATATTATGTGGAGTATTTTTGCTGTGTGTCGTCAAATTGGGTTTGGCGCGCACAGCTTATTGTTTAATAAGAAATGTAGCTTTTCGGACAGTTTTATTGATTTTTGACTTTGAATTAAATTGTTTCCATGTAAAATAAATAGATAGCTTCAACAGGAAAACACTTCTTTCAGTGGCAGGAGGCGGATTTTGAACTAATTTAATATACTTTTTAGCAAACAGTGTAATTATACCCAACCATTAGATCTGCCCATGTGGCACCTATGGTGCTCATAAATCATCCCGGGAAGGAGGGAGGCCTCTTCTGCGTTCTTCTTGAGTTTCTTTTCTTCCCTTTTAATGGGATTCGAGTTAAGTTTAGGGGTGTCGTAAAGTTTGGCCTGTGAAGCCCTTTAAGACTGTAACCAGTCAAAAAAACCCAAACCAACCCTGACACCCAAACCCATACTGAGTGTGTTCCCCCGGCCGTGCCCCCCCCCCCCCCCCCCCCCCCCCCCCCCACAGCGGCAGGAGCAGGCGTCGGAGGAGAACGCCGGGCCCCCCACGGGCCCCCAGCTGACCCTGTCCTACGAGGACCCCCAGATCCTGGAGGACGCCGCCGCCCTGATCATCCACCACGTCAAGCGGCAGGTGGGCATCCAGAAGGAGGACAAGTACAAGATCAAGCAGGTCATCCACCACTTCCTGCCCGACCTGCTGTTCGCCCAGCGCGGCGAGCTCTCGGACGCCGAGGAGGAAGAGGAGGACGAGGACGAGGAGGCGGACGAAGAGGAGGACGAGGAGAGGGAAGGGGAGAGGGACCCCGCGGAGGGGCCCCGGCCCAAGAAGCACAACGGCGTTGCTGCGGTGGCGGCGGCAGCCGCGGCGGTGGCGGCGGGGAGCCCGACCAAGTCCAAGCTGCTCTTCGGGGGCACGGCCGCCCAGAAGCTGCGGGCGACGGGCGAGGACGCCTACCACCTCTTCCTCGTCAACAACAACTGGTACATCTTCCTGCGGCTGCACCAGACGCTGTGCGCCCGCCTGCTGCGGCTCTACGGCCAGGCGGAGCGGCAGATCCAGGACGAGCTCCGGGAGAGGGACTGGGAGCACGAGGTGCTGGGCCTCAAGAGGGAGAAGAACGACAACCCGGCCGTCCAGCTGCGGCTGAAGGAGCCCAGTGAGTAGAGCTGCTGACTGCGGGGACCGGGGGTGTAGTAACGGGTTCGACCAGGGACGGCGCTATCACTTCCGTTTGAGTTTGGTGTTTACTTGCGGTTTTCCCCCCCCTCCGAATTTCTTGTTAATGCTCGACGTTCCTGTCCAGGTACAGACACTGACATTGGGTCATGTGTAAGCTTACACAGAGACGTAAAGGAGCAACCTAGGTAGAAACTAAAAAATAACATCATCAATGACTTACTTAAATCTGAGTTTTTATTTCTTTTATTTGTTTTTGATCCCCAAAGCACCTTCTTTAAACTTCTTATTCTTGGGGTCATTTTATTGACCCTGAAACACAGGAAGAACCAAAAGGGCTGGTCCAAAGCGTGACTCTTAAGTGCAACCCTCCCCTGTCTCCTCGTCTCTTCAGTGGACATCGAGGTGGAGGACTACTACTCGGCGTTCCTGGAGATGGTGCGCAACCTGCTGGACGGGAACATGGAGGCCTCGCAGTACGAGGACTCACTCAGGGAGATGTTCACCATCCACGCCTACACCGCGTTCACCATGGACAAGCTCATCCAGAGCATCGTCCGCCAGGTACGTCTGCCCCCCCCCCCCCCCCCCCCCCTGGTTCCCAACACCCTGTCGAGTTGTTGGTTGTTTTGATGAGGCTGAGAACAAGGACGTTTATACTGCATCTATATTTGTGGTAGTGCAGACGGTTAGCCTGGGTTCAAGGAATCAGGCGAGTCTGCAAGCTGTAATGCCCATCTCTTGGCCAGGTCTCTCTTGTAAAAGAGATTTTGAGCTCAATGAGACTTTTACCTGGTTAATTAAAGGTTAGATAAAAAAATAAATAATGTGATGTATCAATGTGCTTTCTAAATTCTGGAATGATTTCTAAACTTCCACCATAATAACGGTACTGCTCAGGCAAGTGCGATCTAGACAGCAAACGCTAAATAATCACAAATCAGCAAAAGAGCACAGGGGAGATTTTGCTATTACAAAAGCATCCCTCACATAAAAATACAAACATTGAGGCATCAATAACAGCAACACTATTTGTTTTATTGAGATGCGTGGTGTAGGTCGCTGCAGACAAATAAACTATAAGAAGAAGATGATTTTTACACTGGTGGCATCCTCGCATTGACTCTCTCCCTTTTATCTCCCTCCCTCCCGCCGACAGCTCCAGCACCTCGTGAGCGATGACATCTGCGTCCACGTGACGGACCTCTACCTGGCCGAGAGCACCGGCGGGGCCACGGGGGGGCCCTCGACCGCGCAGGCCGCCAGCAGCTCGGTCGAGGCCCTGTACCAGCGCAAGGCCGAGCAGCTCATGTCCGACGAGAACTGCTTCAAGGTGGGGGGAGAGCCCGCAGGCCAGCCCCTGGTCTGACCGAGGCCCACGGGAGTCTTTTTCGTAGCTCCGATCGGTCGAGTTGTACCTCAACTCCCCGGAGTCACTTTGGATGAAGGCATCTGCTAAATGACTACATAGAAGTAGTAGTCTGATACCTCAAGGCCGAGTTAGAAGCATTATGAGGAGTTTTATAATGCTTAAAACCACAGCTTTTGCTTACATTTGAGAGTACCACAATCCACTTTGTGCGATGGATTGAGAGACCGGCAGGATTGTCTAGTGGTTAGGGTATTGCTTTTAGCCGATCTATAGATGTCTGACCTCAATAATGATATTAAAAAATAAAGTAGGATGGGCACCCAATAAACGACTACATAGCAAGCAGAAGCAACTTCTTACAAGTAGTTCCATGATAAGAAACGGTAATTTTCTCAGTAAGGCAGAATTGGAAGCCCATCTCTAACTCTGCCCCTCTCTCTTCCTCCTCTCCTCCCAGCTGACGTTCCTGCGGAACCGGGGTCCGGTCCAGCTCACCGTGGAGCTGCTGGACTCGGAGGAGGACAACTCCGATGAACCCATGGATGCGGGGGTGAGAGTCCCACCCCCCCCCCCCCTCTAAACCACGCCCAACACCATCTGGAAATACATGCACAGCGAGCCGTGTCCGGCAAGGAGCTCTAGGCCCAATCCCATTTCTATCCCTTACCCCTCCCCCTTGTTTTGAAGGGGTAAGGGGAGGGGGTAAGGGGTAGAAATGGGATTGGGCTTAAGGCCCAATCCCATTTCCCCACGCCTTCCCCGTGATTAAAGTCACCCTTCCCCTTACCCCTTTCCCTTACCCCTTCAAAACAAGGGGGAGGGGGAAGGGGTAAGGGGTAGAAATGGGATTGGGCCCTAGAGTCGCACAGAGCACTCGTTGCCGCCACAGGGAATTGTGAACATCCACAAAAGCCTGTGCTGTATTTCAGATTCAGATTGAACTTTATGGTCATTGTGCATAGTACAGAGTACAGGGACAACGAAATGGAGTTGGTGATCTCAATAGAAGTGCAACATTTTCAACCGTTTCCCTCTTATTTATGTACTTATAGAATGTGGTAGACACAGCCATCTATTCTCTGACTTAAGTGTTGTCTCTTACTCTGACTGGTAAACCACAGGCTTCAGTAGAGCCACTTCTCTGGAAGTGTCTGTCTGTCTGTTTCTTTGTGTGGGTGTGTGTGTGTGGGTGTGTGGGTGTGATTCTTTATGTGTGTGTGTGTGTGTGTGTGTGTGTGTTTCCTGTGTGTGTGATTAAAGTCATCTAAACCCTTCCTTTCTATTCCCAGCGCTGGTCGGACTACGTGGGCCGCTACCTGGTCTCAGACTCGACCTCAGCGGAGCTACGGGAGCACCTGGCACAGAAGCCCGTCTTCCTGCCCAGGTACAACTTCTTTCACTCCCCCCCCCCCACCTTAGTATCCGATAATCCATAAAATAGCATCCAACTATCCTCCGCTACCCATTAAAAAACACATTTTATTTATATGGTGCAGCCTGAGTCACCTTCATCCATATATTGTGCAAAAAGTGAAAAGGGCTACACTTTCTATTCTATTTTATTATTTTAACTTGGTTGTGCAGAAGTCCTTTTTTTGAGATTGATCTCGTGTCTCGCTTATAAGTTGTTTTGGATACACATGTGAAATGACAACCGACCAACATAATCACACGACACCTTAGGGTCCATGATGGAAATAAGTGCTTGCACTTCGTCATGTTGTTTTCTATCCCTTGGCGTTGTCTGTATATCAAATCAAATCAAAAATTGTACTTACAATTTGACATTCCCTGTGAATCTCGACACTCCCATCACCGCGACCCATGTTGACCTCTGACCCCCCCCCCTCACTTCTCCGCCCCCAGGAACCTGAGACGGATCAGGAAGTACCAGCAGGGCCGGGAGCAGCTGGACAAGGAGGCGGGAGAGGGGGCCAGGAAGTCCCTGGACAAGGAGAAGATGGCCTGCATGTTCCAGCTCAACTCCTACAAGATGGTGTACGTCTTCAAGTCGGAGGACTACATGTACCGCCGCACGGCGCTGCTCCGCGCGCAGCAGGTACAGCACCACCAGCGACCGGCCGCCCTCGCTCCAGCAGCCACTCCTCCAACGCTTGTAGCATTGTTTTATCCAGGCCGATGCAGCGACCTGTCCCAACGTATTTTAAATTATATATTTGATACTTTTCTACTTTATACACTCTTTTTATACTTTCAATTTTTTTGTGTATATATAATATATATGATTTTCAAATATTGGATGTTTCTGATGGTATTGCTGATTTGCCAGTATTTTAATGTTAAATCAGTATTTTAACGGGCGACTATATATTATCCAGTCCAGTCCGAACTCATTTTACATTATCCTTTTTTACAATATTTTTAGTTTCTAGTCATGATTTTCAAATGTTGGTTGTTGCGTATGTTATCGCTGCTTTACCAGTATTTTATTGCGCTCGCCTGTTCACGATAGAACAACAGTGAAGGGGTGACTATATATGACCTGCCAGCACACAGCCCTGGTACCAACATTGTATTTATCCCGGTGTTGATCCTGTTGGGGATGTGGGTGATGATGACTAAAGGCTGAGTGTTGGTTCCTAGTTGACGCATCGCAAGGTGCTTACGGACCCATTACATCCTTGTGGCGAGGCGACGCAGCAGCAAGGCCTGTGATTGGTCCGCTCACTAAAACCCGACGCAGAACCGAAACAGGTTCACGACCGTGTCGACGCGTCTACGCATGGTCATTGCGTTGCGTCGACGTGGAATCATAACCGAGCCTTAAGATGACAATGATGTCGATGACGACTGTTAAGCGACGGAGATAACGATGACATGACATGACGCTGTTCTCTCCCCCCCCCCCCCCCCCCCAATCGCCGCCCGCAGTCACACGACCGGGTGAGCACGCGGCTGCACAACCGCTTCCAGGCGTGGGTGGACGCGTGGGCCAAGGTGAACGTGACGCCGGCCATGGCCACGGAGACGGGGGCCTGGCTGATGGGCGAGGACCGCGAGGAGTTCCTGCCCTGCGTCACCAGCCGCAACCCGGAGGTGCTGCACTTCATGAACGTCAACAAGTACCGCGTCAAGTACCCCGCGCCCAGTCCGGCGCCGTAGCAGTGGCGACCGCCCCAAACTGGTGACACTAGTGTGGTGTTGTTTTTGTTTGTTTTTGGTTTTAAAAGAGGAGGGGGGAAAAAAGGTGGGTGGGGGTTCAAAAGTGTGTGTGTGTGTGTGTGTGTGTGTGTGAAGGGGGGGGGCTTCTGGATCTGGTTTTGTAACTGGTTTCTAAATAGCTGGTGTTGTCGATTGGGGTTGATACCTGGGGCGGCTGGATCACCGACGTCATTATTAATATTACGTTTTTTGACCAGCTTTTTCAGCTGGGCCCACTGTTTTTTTCTTGCAGGGCTTTTATTTTGGCGGTGCCAACCAAAAAAGAAATAATGTTTTTTCCGCGTGCCAGTCTCTGCACTGAGCTCTACCAGCACTCCTAGCCATAGTCCAAACTTTCCCAAGAGCTTCCGGTCGCTTCTGAGAAAAAAGGGCTTTTTGTAGAGAGAGGGAAGCAAAAGCCTTTATTCCTTTATTTTGTACGCGACGCGTTGCGCCGGAGCTGCTTTATACTATTTAACAGACCTGTTCTTCCACAGAAAGCTCCTTTTCTAAAAACACAATAAACCGATCCAGCAGTTTTTTTTTCTGTGATACTTCATAACCCTGGGAAAACAGTGAGGTGGTCAAGTGCACTTATGGAGAGCGAGGAACAGCAACTTCTCAAACAAACTTTTTACCCCCCAGACAGAAGGCATGGCCGCTTGGGGACAATCCAAGACTGGTACAAAAGAGTTTGTGGTCTTTTGAGGCCAGTAATCCCAGCCAAAACTTGGCCCCTAGCAGTAGACAGAGAAAGTCTTGGTAGTTAATTGTTTGACAGAGACAGATAAACATTGTAACCTGCTGTAAGACAAGGAGAGAGGGAGACATGTACCTACCATTAGGCCGAAAGAGAGAGGACACGTGTACCTATCTGCCATCACACAGACAGAGAGAGAGAGAGAGACACATGTACCTACCGGCCATCACACAGACAGAGACAGAGACAGAGAGAGAGAGAGAGAGACACATGTACCTACCTGCCATAACACAGAGAGAGAGGGACGCATGTACTTGCCTACAATTAGACAGACCGCAAGAGAGAGGGAGACCCATACCTACCTACCATTAGACCGAGAGGGAGAGATAGACATAGTTCCTGTGATTAGACATAGAGGGAGAGAGGCATAGTACCTGCTATTGGACAGACAGAGAGAGAGAGACCTGGTAGCTACCATTAGAAAGATGAGGGAGAGAGACCTGGAAGCTACGATAAGACAGATGGGGAGGGAGACCTGGTACCTGCTATTTGACAGAGGGGGAGAGAGAGAGACCTGACGGCTAACATTAGACCGAGGGGGGAGAGAGACCTGGTAGCTACCATAAGAGGAGCATGTTATTGCGGTTCTAGCAGCATTCAAGTTATAGCGTCTGCGTCCCAAACAGTATTGTGGGGTTAAGAGTAGGATGTGTACTGTTGCGTTTTATTCAAATGAATGCAAATAATAAATAAACAAGAGGGAAACTACTAGATGGTTGTATATTAGCCCGTGCAACACTGTTTGGTGACATAAGACTGTAAAATTGTAACGCTCATGAATGTCAGATACTGACATGTATTCCAGTGTATGAGTTTTGTGTGTGTGAGTGTGTGAGTGTGTGTGTGTGTGTGTGTGTGTGTGTGTGTGTGTGTGTGTGTGTGTGTGTGTGTGTGTGTGTGTGTGTGTGTGTGTGTGTGTGTGTGTGTGTGTGTGTGTGTATATATATCTATAGATAACATCAAGGATCCTGGCTGCCCCAGTACTCAAACTTCCATTTGTTTTAACTCACTGGCATAAGGCCCTCACCAATACACCAGCTCTCTCTAGCTCTCTATCTATTTCTCTCTCGATACACACACACACACACACACACACACACACACACACACACACACACACACACACACACACACACACACACACACACACACACACACACCTCTCTCTCCTTCCGGCAGCCCAACCACATTGTAAATAATTTGTATATATTCTCAGACTTTTTATGACAGATTTGTGTTGTTGTGCTAGTAATACTTTCCATGCTTATTGTGGATGTTACTGGTAAATGGCAAAAGTAGTATGTATAAGAAGGCTGACATACAAGACCATTTATTACAGTTTTTACCAAAGGGAGTTTATTACAAAGATATGATCCCACGGCCCCCCTCTAAACACACACACAAACACATATACACACATGCACACATCCACGCACACAAATTTTTTGTCCTTTTTAATTTCTCTAGTTACACTTTTTTAAGTAGAATTGTATCCAGGTCTTATATATAAAATAACTGTTGATAAATATATATATTATATTTTCCTCTGCTTATTATTATTTTTTTCCCCCCCATCATGTGTTTATATTCTTTAGTTTTTCTGCGGATTGTGACATGATTGACGAGGACTGGTTTGATTATATTCACTGCCCCTGTAACACTGTGACCCGGTCCCTTGGCTACAGGAAGTGGCTCAACCAAAGGTTCAGTTAACAGGAAGTTCATCCAACCTATCCCCTCCCTCCGATTAGACTCCTTAATGCCGAGAACACAAATCAAACATCCCATCTCCATATTTTTGATAATAGAAAAAGTCACACAGCATGTCTTTCGCGCGTTTATTGAGACATTATTTAAGGTAATAATAAAACTATTTGTAGCCTACAGTTTATTTTGTATTTTTATTGTATTTTTTTTTTTTTGTAGTTCCTCGAGTTTTGTTTCTCGTTGCCTGTCTTTTAGACTCCAGCTGTTGGAGTGTGTTGTCTTGTGTATAATAATTGAGCGGTTTTATTCAGTCCATGCAATGCACATGGTTTTGTCTTTGTGTATGGTGCAGTCACAACTTTTCACGTTGTATATAATAAACAGACTTTTTACATGATGCTACAGGGAGACTCAATACTATTCATTTTGCATGTGTTACACAGCTATGACACGTTGGACATGTCCACTCACTGACATGTGTATGTGTAGTCATAACTACTTGCAAATCATTAAATTTTGTCATTGAACAGTGTTATGTAAACCGACCTTTGGAAAAAAAATGACTGGACAAAGGGTAGAGCAACCATAGGAATCAATAGTACTCACAGTTCTTTCAGTGTTGATAAATTATTTTATATATTCCCTTAGTGTCCAGTAGAGGGAGTAGTCGGTTGACTATTGAAAACCAGTTAGGGCATAGGTATACTCGTGATGGAAATGCATCACAAACTGCGGAAAAGGCTATTTTCTTCCGTATTTATTCATGTGAAGAACCATATAATTAAGTCAAACGTCAAAAGATAACGGATTTAATAGCAATTGTAGCCTACATTTGATCAATTGCTTTGACATTGCTTTGTGATATTTTCTTGCTAATCCTCTTGCCTCCTGAAAGTCTGTTACCGGTGAGCAACGAAACTTAACATGATGAACACAATTATCCCTGGAATTCAACTACGACGTGGACGAATACAAGAGGCCCCTTGACTGGCCTTGAGGTCGATGAGGACGGGCCCATGTTCGGCTTCAACGTTGGTGTCCAAATAACGGTATACCAGGTCAGCCTACAACTAGCCAACAGTCAGTCAATAATGGCAAAATGGTGAATATTTTCGGCATTGTTGCTGATGTTGATCGGTGTAAACATAATTTGGATAACTAGTCTCGACCGCGAAATTCTAATAATTACAGGGCCATATAAGCCTACTCTATTTAATTCTATATAAAAAGTGTCATATCGGTATAACTTTAGGACAGGCTATATCAGTAGGACTATTATATAATGATTAATGATTCAACAGCTCTTTGGGATATAAAAAGGCCACAAAAGCATATTCACATTCCTACTGTTCAAACGGGGCTGTGATATCAACATGTAAATGGTTTATTCATTATTTGTACACTGGTAAGGTTTCATATGAAAGAGCCGAGATTGTAAAAAAAAAAAAAAAAAAAAAGAACCTCATGATGTGAGAGTTAATTGGCCCTGAACTCTGGAGGCCTGCCCTGGGGGCCCCTCTGACGGATGTGAATAGACAGACTGGCTCTCTAAAGCCTCAATGGGTGGTCGGCGGCCTTCAAACCTTCAATGAGGCCAGACAGGTGAGAGACTGAATCGCAATAACCCTCACCCGCCATCTCAGAACCCCGGTCCAGCCTCCCTCTCTCCAACTTGGCGTTGAAGTCCTCGGCCAGGGCCCAAATCGACACGTGAAGGCTAGCGGCCCCTGCTCCCCGTGGTAATGAGGTCCCGTGCAAAAGAACAAGGGGCCAAGGGAGCGGGGAGGTGGGTCAAGTTTAGGTACCTACTTTTTTCCCCAAAGCTGTTCTGCGTGATTGCTCTTGGCACACGGCCCCTTACTTTTCAACGTCTCTCGGATGGATGTGTCTCTTGGTTAACTCTGAAAAGCGGCGCCTTTTGGCACGGCACCCGTTGGCACCCACAGACGTAAACAACGCAGACCCATTATCTCACAAAATGTGCCAAGCGCGTACAATCCTGCTCTGTTTTGTTTGTAATATTATTGAAAAAGCATGCCTCTTCGAAGACCCATAGGTTTACATAGCTGTTGCCAAGTTGGCTGGCAGACCGGATGTAGCCTTCCAACCGACATCTAATTACGCCACGAGTGATGTCAGAGCAGGGCTTGGCAGAAGGCCCAGGCTTGCCACAAACTCTTCTTCAACCAAAGCACTGTAATAATCCATAATAATCACATCATTTGAAATAACTTCGTCTCTCACTCAGTTGGCCATGGTTACCAAGAGAGGGGTCTCATCTGGAACCCTAATGGGGAGAGAGGGTGTTGTGCAGTTCTTTGGTTTTCCTTCCCAGTATCACGATGGAGGATCATCTCTTCCACCGTGGATCAGATCAGTGGTTGTACTGATTCGTCGTGATGAGGGACCCCCAGGGCCTCCATGCTCAGCTCTGTTCCACCGTAAAAGGATTAGAAGAGTCTGGCGCTCTTATGTAACCACCGCTGAGGCCTCCTGTGGTACACACTTAAATAATCATTAAGAACGGCTCCGGTCGAGACGATTTGAAACCCCTTGTCTCCTCCAAACCGACCATGTTTAAGAACCTTTTATCGATTTGTCGTGAAGACGGGGAATCTTTTTGTAAGCGTCTGTGCTTTTCGGGCGTGGACATTTAGATATGGTCATGCATACCCAGATCTTGAACTGGTCAAGGACAGCACGAACCCCTGTTGAAGCACTTGTCATTTCCACATGCTGGTTTGGATTGGCTGAAGTGATGGCAGAGGATGTCGTGACCTACGGGAAGTCACTTGGCACTCGTGTGAAATGCTGACCCTGAATGTTTGGGTACCCTTCGCTGAAACTATAGACAAAGAATAACCGCTCTGTTCCAACATAGAAGGACTCCCTGGCCTGGACATCTGCTAGAGGTTTTTGAAGCAAAAAATGTAAGTGTGCTATAAATGTATTGATTATTTATTTAAATTACCAAATGTTGTTGTGCTGTTGCCAGTTTATAATATAAAGTGGTAATTTCAAAGACTTTCATGTGATAAAATGTCTGATCAATCGGAAAATGAGGTAACACACTAGTGATTGATGATGCACTAATGAAAGCCTATTCATTTGCAGTGATATGAATTTTACTAACTGTTTGTCTATGGGGACACATTGAGTTCTCTGGGAATAATTACCACTTAAGGTGGCGCCAAAGAAGAAGAAATCCAAAATTTTTGAGGTTGCCACTTGAAGTCTCTATTTCATCAGAATAAACATTGTCATGTTGGAAGCTCTTCTCCAGCCAGTCCCAATTCTTCATCTCTTAATCAAACCCACCAAGCTCAAGTGTTTGGACTACTCTCGACCACGGAGGAGCGAAAGTGGGGCAAAAGTGCCGAAAAGAGTGTAGCAAGAGAAGAAAAAAAAGCCTTCGTCTTTCTTCTTTTTACCAAATGGCTGTCGTCCCCAAAGCGTTGTTCTCACAGAGGGCCCACTGTTTCAGGGGCCGACCTGCCCCGTCGATGCAGCAAGGCAGTCCTAGCGAGAGAGAGTGGGGGGGGGGGGGGGGGGGGGGGGGGGGGAGCGGGGGGCCCTTGTGGTCTCTCAGCTCCCCAATAGAACAATCCGGTGATTCAGCTGTATGTCCGCTTCATGTGAACACTGGCCCGTCATTAAATTAACATCCCCATGCTTCCCCCCCCCAGGGAAAAGCGTTGCAATTCGGGTTTGGGGGGGGGGACTGGCGGTTGTGAGGCAGGGTTGGGGGTGGGGGGGGTACCGGGTCAGAAAGCATAGGCCCGGAGCGCTGGCCCTGGCATGGGAGAATGGGAAGCGGCCGTCTGGTTTGGCTGCGCCTGCGTGAGGCTGAAAGGGCTTCCTTCCTTTTTACTCCCTGGCAGCCGCGGAGGACAGAGACGGATTCTCTTCCTTTGTTTTCCCGGCGTTCGTGCCGCTGGCGCAACGCGGCATCCATGGACTCTGGAGCTCGGTCGGGGACTCCATGCCAACTCGGGTGTTGTTGGACTGTTAAAGTCCACAGATTATACAGTCTGGAGAGAGACATTCACCGAACACCTGCTCACTGGATAACTGCTGATAAACTCTGGTGATATAGCCTTCCATTAAGGAGAAATATGTGGTGTGTATTAGAGAAAAGAGTCATCCAGGGTTAACCTCACTCCCTCCCGACGACTTGTCAACGTTGTAACCCTCAATTGAATATCTGCAGACATTTTCCTTAGAGCGTTCGCCTTCTAAAATCCTTTTGGGGTTGCCGGTTTGAATCCCCGCAGCAGATGCGGTGTGGCAAAGGAGAATGGGTATAGATTCTCTACAGACCCATTTCTCTAGCATTAGCTTGTTTGGAAGTGATCACCCACAGTTGCCACACTGCACCGACTTGCCTGAAGTTGACTTCATATGAGAGAGCGCTTTATATTAACGAAAATATATATATACAAATAATGTAGAGCTTTGCTGCTTCATATGTTCTAGAAGTGTTTACACAGACTACATAAAAAATACAATTGCCAGCACTCTTAATGTTTGAGTAAAATAAAATGGAACTAAAAATATTGTCTGTTAAACCCTTTAATTGAAACCCACCGTGCACACGTTTGAACTCTTCCATGTCTGCTCTTGCATGCGACCACCTTTTTCTGAGTTACCGGGTCCATATTGACCACTGGGCATGGCATCGGCTTGTAAAGGCCGGCCAAGCGAAAGAGGTCAGCTAAGACAAGGCCAGGCTGCTTGGACTGTTGTGGCATCTTGTTGTTTAATGCTAAAGACGAACCTGTAGAGTGCAGACATCCTACAGACCTGGAGCATAATGCCTCAAACCCTGCCTGCTCCTTAATCACATGTATTTGAAATATCTGCTGCTAGAGGCTTCGGATGAACAAGTCTGCCTCTAAATGACTTAATAGTCATTTTCAAATAAATACTTTTTATCGTCGCAATTCAAATCTTCTTCTGCAGTATCTTACTGCACATGAATCTGGGGGAGGACCCCACGCTTTGAGCGTCCTATTTCCAGTCCCACCGTGCTTATCTTCGCCAGTGCCTGCAGGGTTTAATCGCGTTGCCTTAGCGATGGATCAGAATCCCAGACGGTCTCTGTGGGAACGGCGTCCGTCCCGTCACACTGTGGTGGGAGAGGCGTGAATGCTTAGTTCTCTAACGTGAAAAAAAGTATTAACAGCAAGGGGCTATTATAACATGGGTAATACTGCAATAATCTGACCAATTGAAAATAAAATGCAAAAAATAATAGCAATAAAAAGGAAATTCAAATGTACAAATATATATTATTTGCGCTCTGTTATTTACCCTTAATTATAGTTCATAATTGTTATCCTACGTAAAATGTACACAAACCATGGTCCTAATGAAATCTCAAATGCAAATCTATGTTTTAAATATGGGTTTGAAATGAAATGAAATGAGTTCCTAGACGAGCCACGTCAAGTCATGATGTCATCATTATTGTGCTTCTTTTGACCTTTATGAGAACACAGTTTGCCTTCGGGATGTGTGATTACTGAAATAATGTAAAATTACCTCTCAAATCCTATTCCAAAAGGTATTTTATGTGTAGGCATAATAGGCCCACGTTTTCTTTCTGAAAGAAGAAGAATTACAACAATTTCCACAGGCTGTTGTCTTTGTTGTTTTTTATTGACTTTTTTATTCTTGTTTTCCATTGATTTGTGATTGCCTTAGAGAGCCTATTCTAACACATGAACAACAGAGCTCGCACGTTATGAACGTTAAGCATCCAGAGAGACAGTTACTGTCAACCACACCACAAAAAAGAGCTGCTGTTACATACACAATACATACAACTAGCTTCAGCTGTAACACAACATAACACGACACAAAACAGAATGCATTGTTACTTTGTTTTTTGATTGTTTCGACTTGATATGTTAAACCGGTGCAAACTGGTTTCAATGGCAGTGTTTCAGGCTCGTCGCGTTTCCCTTGTTCATCTGGCCTGTTGCGCTTCCGATCTTCACTCTCGCATGTAAATCCGTGTGCACACGACATCGTCAGCTCCAAATGTCTGGAAAAAGGGAAAAGAGGTTGGAAACAACAACTATCGCATTGTACTATGTTAGTGACCATTTATTAACCCTTTGGTTTTGCATTGGGAGCTCTTGACAGTTGTCCCTCTGTGTAAATTAGGTTTCTTTGCTTGTTTCAGTATGTCCACGGGAAAAAAAATTGTGGACAGACAATTGACACAAATTGACGCAATTGGAAAAATACTATCGATATATAATCTTTTATCCAGCGAACAGACTTGAGCCAAAAGCGTTCTCCCATGTCGGGCCGACGCAGAAATATTGTTGTAGCAGTTTCATGTCCAGAGTATTTCTTTGCGCACCCTTTGCCTGTCCCCTCCGTAACAATGGGGTTCTATACATTTTTTGGGTCACACTATATGAACCAGAATTCGTGCCCTGCATACTGCAATTGATTTATGCAAGGCAATGCTTCTACTTTGGCCTCAATGACCTTCCATTTGATCAGATATTAACAAAAGACCTTGAACCCTCTGACGAACTCCAAAAAAAGATTGAAATGGAGGCCTACTCTTATCTGTACAGTATTATAGTACCAGACAGAAGGAATGCCATAAGAGTATTTTTAGGAGAGAGTTGAGGTGAGGATAAAAAAAGTTTAACTCAAAACAAATGTTATAGACCAAAAATATGTTTTATAATCGGACCCCCCCGCCCACTTCACACACGCACACAAGAATATCCAACGCAGCTCTAAAATCCCCTTCCCGCGAGTACTTGCCTAAAAGTGTTCCGCAGACAAAACCATTTGAAACAGGACAAAGCAAAGCTTATGGAAATGTGCCCCAGTTTACAGTGTGAACTGCCAGAGATAATCAGACGCTTGCCCTGTGACGGCGAGCAGCCTAGCCCATGCCTTTCAGTCTCCACTGTCTGGGGATGGAGTCAGCCAGACATTTCACATCCTCAAGAGGAACCCGCTTAGCTTCCACATTGTTCGTTCCGCTGTCTCCAGACATCGATGACTCACCATTCATTTCCCCCCTAAGAATCTCCTGTCCCAACTTTCGTTTTTTTTCGACATTTATACGTCTAGCGTCACACTCGTTGTGGTTACATCCACATTACATGGCCATCAGTGTCTGCACATTGAGGGTGACTAAAACAATGGAATCACATCGTTGCATGTGTTAAGCATGTTTGGCCACTGAAGACTGTTTGTGTTTTGTGGGGATGCCCCCCCCATGTAACAATCGGGTACAATACTTTTATCACTTCTGACAACCTGCCAGCCCCGTCCAAACAAGAGGGCCAGAAAGCCCTTGTCCATGAGTTCTCTCTGCCCATGCAGTCAGTAACAGTTGTCTTGAGTCATTACAAAACTATATTGAGGGGTTGGTAGTGAATGTCTGTTTGCATTTATATTCCTTCAGAGAGGCCTGAAGCCCACTTTTGGGGTTTGTTTGAAATGTGGCTCCCTGACAAAAATGTAGTTTGGTTTTGGTTTAAGCAATTCATTTATTTTCCCTCTTTGTCGTTAGTGATTACATTCTTCACGTTACGAGAGATGTCAAGCAAAGGAAGGATTTGAAATTCCACAATAAAATTATTATTTTTCTCCCTTTTCTTTCTTCGTAAAAAACTGAATGGCATTTATTCTCCATAAAATTTAAAATGTTATGTTTTTCCTGTAGTCACACTACTAATCTTGCTAACTAACAGACTGCGGGTGCACCAGTCAGAAACAACACAGACTACGGTAGGAACCATTAGGAAAAAAATTGAAACTTTTATCGTCTGTCCATCTCAGAGCCTCCACATGATATTTACTGGGCTTTAGACCCAATGACTTTCAGCCATTTTAATCTGTTAAAACACCAGAGCCAGTTTACTGCCTCGTCAACGTAAAAGCCTCTTCCTGTTACCCTCTCCCATCTCCTTCTCTCATGAAAGGGGGGGGGGGGGTATATCACTCATCTCCTTTATAGAAAAATCTCAAGGGTGCTTGCATTACCTCACACGCTTCGTGATGTTAAAACATTTGTCTCCAAGGTTGAACCCCTGTCTTAATGTGAATCAACACCATGTGGAGACTGGGTTGAACCCCGTTCCACTGTCTTAAAGGAGAATTCCCGCTATGTGGAGAGAGACTGGGTTCAACCCGGTTCCACTGTCTTAAAGGAGAATTCCCGCTATGTGGAGAGAGACTGGGTTCAACCCGGTTCCACTGTCTTAAAGGAGCATCACCACCATTTGGAGACAGACTCTGGGTTCCCTGTTGCACTGGGTCTTAAAGGACCGTCACGCCATGTGAAGACAGAATAGCGTGAAGGCAGAGTAGAGTTGGGGAGGAGGGGGGGGAGTGTGATGCACGTTGATGAAATAGTGTTGTCATAACCCTAACACACCCTTAGTGGAAATCATAAGGCTTGGTACGTTAGATAGATACGGTCATATCTATATTCAACATACTTGATTTTGTTTGGTTTTGTAAACACTTAACCATCCGCACAGCTGGAGCGTCTCTGAACTCGACATGTCTTCACATTTCTGATTAGTTAGGCCCACCCAAAACCCAACCCAGACTCTTGGGACGAGCTTCGTCAGCGACTGCGACTCTATTTGACGAAGCCACCTCCCTGACCGGTGTCTCTGGGACCCGGAGGTGATGATCACGAGGTCCCCGGCACAAGCACTCACCAGAACCAGCTCCTCCCCGTTCAGCTCCCGGGTCCAGAAGGTCCTGGGTCCGTCCCCGTCCACCAGGGTCTGGTTACAGTGGATCTTGTTCTCAGTCTCCCAGACGGGCAGGCTCTGCCAAGACGGGGAGGGGGGGGATAGGGTTGTTAGGACGGCAGTGGCTCAAGTGAAAGGGTTCGGGTTTGATCCCCAGCTCTTCCTCGATTGTCCAGGAGTCCCTGAGCCAAGTCTTATACACCTTACTGGGTGTCTGACTGCCTGTGCCCTTGCCCTCTGTTTTGCCTTCTGTCTGACTGTCCCCTTGCATGATTGACACCAGCGTCGGTGTATGAAATGGGTGTATGAACGGTTGTGTGAACGGGTGAATCAGAGGCACTAATTGTGAAGCGCTTTAAGTGGCCACAGGTCTGGAGAGCGAAGTATAAAGGCAGCTCATTTACCATCGCCACTAGGACGGTAGGACTCCATCTTACAGCTTTGATGCTGCGCTTTTTCTGCTCGGTCGTTGGAGTCGTAGAGCAGGCGAGGGCAGTCGACTCCAGATGGAGGGTTGGGGCTTGTGTGTGTGTGTGTGTGTGTGTGTGTGTGTGTGTGTGTGTGTGTGTGTGTGTGTGTGTGTGTGTGTGTGTGTGTGTGTGTGTGAGGGGGGTCGCCAGATCAAAGGCAGCAGCAGACAACCGACTGGGTCTCAGCGGGCTGCCGTCCTGCGTCCTCACCGAGCATCACTGATGAGGACCGGGGCTTTGTTCGCGCTCTCTCTGCCTTTACTTCCTCGCTCCCTTCCTTCCTCCATCCTCTGTCTCTATCTCGCCTTCCCTTCTTCTCCCTCTCCCTCCCTCTCTATTCCCCCTTCCCTTTCTCGTTCTTTCGCCTGTCTACCATTTCTAATCTTTCTGTGTGTGTATGAGTGTTTGTGTGCGTGTATGTGTGAATATATCAATGTGTGTGTGTGTGTGTGTGTGTGTGTGTGTGTGTGTGTGTGTGTGTGTGTGTGTGTGTGTGTGTGTGTGTGTGTGTGTGTGTGTGTGTGTGTGTGTGTGTGTGTGTGTGTGTGTGCATGTGTTTTAATAAGCCCAAAGAGTCAATTATCCATGGCTCTTTTATAGCTAGTCTCCACTCTGAAGTGTTGACTTGGATGGATTTTCCTCTTTCATTCGCTCTATTGTACACTATCTCTCTCACACACAGACACAGACACACACACACACACACACACGCGCACATGCACATGCGTACACCAGACACACACACTGCTCTATTCAAGACATCAAAGGTTCCCGGGGAAGAAGCTTGGTCACGTAGGTAGACACACACACAAAAAGAGAGAGACTTGGATAGCATCCTTGTATTTGCTCAAGGCATCAAGGCACAAATATAAAGTGTTGTGTTGCAGTGGCACAGGAGGCAGAACGGGTTGTCTGGGAAGGGTGGCCGGTTCGCTCCTTCGAGCTGAGTGTCGACCCTAATGTTACCCTAATCGCTACGACAACCTGGCCGTCGCCCTGCAAGGCTGACACGGCCGTCGGCGTATGAATGCGTGAATGAATGGGGGAATGGGAGGCAACAATTGCAAAGCGCTATGATTGGCCACAGGTCTGAAAAGCGCTATAAATACCGTTTAACTGACTGCAGTATTAATGCAGGAGGCTTATCGGTGACAGTCGCTGACTTTGTTCCTCGCTCAATCGGTTGGCCCACGGCGGGAAACGGGAGGCAGCTGGGTATTAAAGAGCCCTATGGATTCTCTTGTCTTCCCTTATTGCGTCATATTCGACTTCATAGAGTGGCGACACAGATTGCTTTGAACATTATGCAGATGAGAGCAGTCCCAGACGCTCAGCCTGGTGTCTGGGCGTCTGAGTTCACCCTTCTCCCTCTCATGGTCGACTGTCAGACCGACCGACCTGAAAGCCACCTGCGCCCCAACGCTCTGGGTGATACTCAGGGTATGACGAAGTTGGGCTAGATGTCTGAATAAATTATTTTGAATCCTTTAATCTAAAAAATGACGGCATGAAAGCGAAGAAGACATGCACTCAAATGACAATATATATAACAGTATAATTTGGATGTGATGGGACAGTTCCCATGGCTTGAATATTTTGCTGTCTCCCAACACAGTCTCTAATAACCTGGGGAAGATGATCCATCATTTAAATTCATCTCCATGGTAACAACCAAGTGGCCAAAAGGCTGACAAGTTATATTTTTGTTTTTCTTATAAAGAGTTCTTGGTTGGTTTTCAACTATTCAGTCGGTAGTAGGCCCTTTCACCCCTTCCTCTAAGTTTCAATTTCCCTCGTTGCACCTCTGAAATGAAGCCATATTGATCATATCCAAAGTGACTGTGAGGGCTTTCATCTTATTGGATTGCATTAGTTAAAATAGTGAAGTTTCCAAAACAGAAAGTCTGGAAAAAAGTTTCAAGTTTAGTACTAAGCTCTCCTCTTGGCCTCTTCTCCATGGATTCAGGCGGGTGTCCGCCCTCACCCCCCTGCCTAACCCCTAACCCAAGTCTGGGGTCCGGGGGTGTGATGGAGCCACGGATCCCTGGAGAAATCCCCCTCCCAGATTAGAGGAAGCCTTTTAACCTGCTGCCAGGGCAGGATCACCATGTAATCCCCTTAACCGGTAGGGCACCAGGGCACGGGGCCCTTAGCCAAGTTCCACTTAGCTCACCCCCTGCCTCCCGCCGGTGCACGCCCCCGCAGGCCGGTGCACGTGCCTTGGTCACTGCGGGCGCCGTGGCCGATTCCGGGCGCCAGACAAGCCCCTCTTCTCTGCCCCTCTAGAAAGCAGACGTTCAGACGAAGATAAGGCCAAAAAAAACGTGTCTGGCATAGCATGGCAACACGTCTTAATACCGCACAGATTCACCACGGACCAGCCGGGGCCAGTTTGTCTAGCCGGGTTTTTCGTCACGTGGCACGACACCCCGAGCCAAGGCCGGGTATACACACAACACACCCTCTGTGACCTCTGGTTTGGACAACGAGAGGAGGCCAGTGGGTACACGGTGTAGAACACAGGCTCTCAGCGGCTCTTGTCAACGAAAGAGACGACATGGCACTGACACATGACTGCAATCTGACCCGCAACCCAGCATGCTGCGGGGGCACAGTCTGAGCAGCCCTGCTGTCTCCTGCCATCCAAATTAGGTCATGTCTGGTCAAAATGGTAACCGAGCCATGCTTACCGCCACATGTAGCTGGCCACAAAGGTTTGGTCCGATTTTGTAGGGAGTACAGTGTTTTGGTTTTGGTTGATTTAAGGTTCTGTCGTAAGTACTCATCTGCTAATGTATTGAGACCTATAGGCATTGAGCAGAGGCTTTTATCCACAACCACGTATGTCATAAGGAACAGGTAGGGGATAGGCTTATTGCTCATGGATGAACGGGTAGACATTTGGTGTTTGCACCCACACCCTCTTCGGAAGAGAAGCAAACCCTCAAACCACTAGACTACCCTACCACAGTAACGCCTAGATCGAGTTATTGCTGGGAGGAAACTGTTTTGTTGCACATATTCGCGATTGCACTTGAGTTTCCAAATAATCTCAAGTATCACATACTGTTGGTCACTTTTTTGAATGAGTCCAAGGCAGTTTTTCCTTTCACTGCGCAGTATTTTCTATCTGCTTAACCACATCTCCAATCTACCACTGCATTGCGAATTTAAGGGAATTCATGACATGCGATATATCTAAGTAGTTTATTTTTCATTATACTCAAAACTTTAGTTTCCAAAGTTTAGAATCCTTCACAGATGTGGAAGTCATTGCTAGCTTAGTTTCCAAGTTTCCAAACTAAGCTTTTTTAACCATTGCAATACAAGACCTGTAAGGCCCCAGTTACTGTCAATATTATTGATATGTCTTATAATTGCACACTTTTCTTACTCATTTTCGAACATTTTGGGAGAAAAATCACTTCTGTTCAAAAGCTACAATTACGTTTTCTTCTTAAAGCCAGGGGGAGACTGCTAGCAAAGTGGGTCTAAGAAGGTTTTAAAATGATCGCTACACCCCTTCTACCTAGCATTTACTTGCTCTATCGATGAAGACTCCCAGACTGCTCTTGATCGGTCCTGCTCTTTGTTGAATGTGGAATCATTATTGTGAGTCCCCTTTGTTAACATAATACATGAAAACGAACACAAAGGGAACTCACAACAATGATTTTTCTTCTTCTTCCTCTTATTTTCTCTAAATGTAGGCAATCTTTTCAAGGTGAAAAACCGCCTTCTAGATTTTCTAGATTTTTAAAAAAACATTGACAAGTCATGTCCTTTAGGTAATAAAAAAATGAATTTAGACAAGATGCACGAGAACCAAAAAAGCACTCCCTTCAACTTTACACTTGCATTGAGGCATCGTCTATCCTAACTCATATTCCCAAACAATCGCTCATTCTGTGTTCTCAGTGAAAACACACTGGTCTCCAAACGAGATGCCTAGGAAATCCCCCTATCAATTAATCCTTACAAAAACCAACGCCTGGGTGAAAGAAGAGCTGTTTCTCAGGCGTTAGTAAGAAGAGCTTAACACACAGATGTTCACAGATAACCACAGCATGGCGTTGTTCAACTGATTCTAAGTAACTCATTGACATGATGTCCATCGGAATAAAAGTCCTGACAATGTCTTCAAACATGTAATATTGTACTGTCTTGTTAAATTTTGACCAAAGATCCATTCTAACATTATACATTTATTTTCCAATTCATTATTCGAATTCATTATTATGTAAGAGCAAACCTATGAACTATATTGTAGGTGTTATTTATTTAATTAATTAAGAAGTATCTACACTTGTCTGACTCTATCAAGGAAGAACTCTTGGTAGGATTTCAAATCAATAACAAATGATCAAAATGTCTGACATAGTAAAAAGCGTTTTCTCTACAACTCAATGGGAATTTAATCATATCAGAGCAAATACCTCATCAGAGCATTCAATCAGCTACTTGTCGGCTGGGACCAGATGGTTCATATTAGTTTTCAGATGTAATTTTAATGTCCCATCTGCAGAAGACATTGTTGAGATGCTATGGCTGTGCGACGGAGCTAGATAAGCTCGGGAAGAGACCTGTTTTTCTAACCGTAACCCTGTTGAGCTACGGAGCAGTTATACAAGCACATCATCAAGCGTAACATGCAAGAGATGGTATGGTCTGCTTAGTCGATATGTCTGCTAGGATGGGAAACCCATTTAGTTGAAGAGGAGTCGTGGAAGGATTTAGGAAGATTAAGTATGGGTTTGTGGATGTCAGGTTGTTCTGCAAGTATTTAATATCCTCCCATCATATCTAACTGCACACTTGCTTTTAATTACGCAAGCATTTTATTTTGTGTCAACGGTGGTCAGTAAATACCCATACCCGACCCATATATGTAGATCGCCGAAAAAATTGAGTTGAGGTAGTTTGGTTTGCCTCCTCGGGTCATATTTATCATAATAATTGTAACATTTTCTTTAACTCTCTTCTAAACCTCTTTTCAAATTAAAAGGCCCCTATCCCAGTCTTAGCCCTTGTTATTGGACAGCTTTATTTGGTAGGGAGGAAACAGTGGGTGTTGGCAGAGTGCCTGAAAGTTATCTCACTCTATTACGCTCCTTAGCAGAACACAGAGTTGAAGAGTGTCATCATGTTTACAGCTTTGTCCTTGTATTGAGCATTATTGTATTTTAATGAGCCAAAATAGCCCTATTCCTGCCATACCCTCATTTGAATAAGCCTTAATATTGATACTTTCTCCACAATCTTATTTTGTTGAACGTTTATAACCATACTTTCACCACTCATTCATTTTGAACGGCCCAAATAACCACACTTTAATTTTGATGAGCATAAATAGACTAAAAGTCTATAAACCTTAATAACCATCCACTCACCATACCTTTATTTTGACAGTCGAACATTCGGCTCGGTTACATCGATGGCCCATGAAGTGTTCTAGTCTATAAGTCTTCCGCATAAATATCTTCTAGGAAGGTTGTGGGAATCTTCCCCGAGGGGACTTGGATGGTGGGGGGCTGGGAATGAGGATCCAGCCTCCTCCCCATCAGGATCAACCCTTCAATCCCGGGACCCAGGGAGATGGGCCCGGGACGGTCTGGGATACCAATTAGATTCATTCATTTTGCATGGAGGGCTCCACAACTCCGGCAGCCTTTGAAGGCCTCGGCAGAAGATACTCTGATACTCTGTGCGTGGGCAGATACCACAATGCACCAGCACGTGGATGTCTATTAAATAGCAGGTAGTATGCTCCATCCAACACACAATCTATCAGGGAAATGTGCATAATCATCATTAGTCGTACCATTTGTGTCTGTGGCAAAAGCTGAGGAAGCTTACAAAATGAAACAGCTTTATCCTCCTTTTTTCTTTTTCTTATTCATCCCATTTGGATAAACTATACTTTTTGGATTAGCTTACTCTCTCCCCCCCTCTCCCCGTCTTTCTCCCTCTCCCCTCTCTTACCCTCCAACTATTTCCCCCCATCACCTCCTCTTTCTCTGCCTCCCTCCCCCTCTACCCTCTCCCTCTCTCCCCCTCTGCCTCCCTCTACCCTCTCCCCCTCTGCCTCCCTCTCCCTCTCTTTCTCTGCCTCCCTCCCCCTCTACCCTCTCCCTCTCTCCCCCTCCCCCTCTACCCTCTCCCTCTCTCCCCCTCTGCCTCCCTCTACCCTCTCCCCCTCTGCCTCCCTCTCCCTCTCTTTCTCTGCCTCCCACTCCCGCTACCCTCTCACTCCCTCCCCCTCTGCCTCCCTCTCTCCCCCTCTGCCTCCCTCTCTCCCCCTCTGCCTCCCTCTCTCCCCCTCTGCCTCCCACTCCCTCTACCCTCTCCCTCTCTCCCCCTCTGCCTCCCTCTCACTCCCTCCCCCTCTGCCTCCCTCTACTCTGCCTCCCTCTACCCTCACCCCCTCTGCCTCCCTCTCCCTCTCTCCCCCTCTGCCTCCCTCTCCCTCTCTCCCCCTCTGCCTCCCTCTACCCTCTCCCCCTCCGCCTCCCTCTACCCTCTCCCCCTCTGCCTCCCTCTCCCTCTCTCCCCCTCCGCCTCCCTCTACCCTCTCCCTCTCTCCCCCTCTGCCTCCCTCTCACTCCCTCCCCCTCTGCCTCCCTCTACTCTCCCCCTCCGCCTCCCTCTACCCTCTCCCCCTCCGCCTCCCTCTACCCTCTCCCTCTCTTCCTCTGCCTCCCTCCCCCTCTACCCTCTCCCTCTCTCCCCCTCTGCCTCCCTCTACCCTCTCCCCCTCTGCCTCCCTCCCCCTCCACCCTCTCCCTCTCTCCCCCTCTACCCTCTCTTCCTCTGCCTCCCTCCCCCTCTACCCTCTCCCTCTCTCCCCCTCTGCCTCCCTCTACCCTCTCCCCCTCTCCCTCCCTCCCCCTCTACCCTCCCCCCCACCTAGCAACATCCACAGCCTACATATTCTACCCCCAGCCCTCTCTCACTCCCTCTCCCTCTCACCCTCCCTTCCTCTCCCTCCGCCTCCCCCTTCCTCTCCCTCCCCCCTCTCTCTCTCTCTCTCTCTCACCTTGCACTTGCGTCCGTCCACCGTCTCCTCGCAGAACTCCTCCCCGATGGTGAAGTTGATCTCGGTGGTGCGCACGGTGGTGGAGGTCTTGATGTAGAACTGCTCCCCGTCCTGACGGATCTCCACGTGGGGTTTGGCCGCCGCCGCGCCCGCCACCTTCCTCAGCATGGCGTTCACCCCTGGGTGGGGAGAGACACGCAAACACACACACACACACACACACATACAGAGATACACACATACACGCACACACACACACACACACACACACACATACAGAGATACACGCACACACACACACACACACACACACACACACATACAGAGATACACGCACACACACACACACACACACACACACACACATACAGAGATACACACATACACACACACATACAGAGATACACACACATACACACACACATACATAGATACACACATACACACACACACACACAGACACACACACACACACACACACACACACACACACACACACACACACACACACACACACACACACACACACACATACAGAGATACACACATACACACACAGATGCACACATACACACACATACAGAGATACACACATCCACACACACATACACACACACACACACACACACATACACACACACACATACAGAGATACACACACACACACATACAGAGATACACACATACACACACAGATACACACATACACACACACACACACATACAGAGATACACACATACACACGCAGATACACACACACACACACACACACATACAAACAGATACACACATACACACACATAAACACACACATACACACATACACACACACACACACACATACAGAGATACACACATACACACACACACACACACACACACAGATACACACATACAGAGTTACACGCATACATACACAGATAGACACACACACAGATACACACACACACACATACAGAGATACACACATACACACACACACACACACAGATACACACATACAAACGGATGTCTGTATTGAATGTCTTTTATAACGCTCCAACCAAAACTGTTTGCACTACTTAGTGTCGGCAAAGGCAATGAAAGTTGGTGAGGAGGAGAGGAGGAGGGAGGAGAAGAATAAGTGAGGTGCATGGCAAGTGTGGGAGGAGGGGTGAGGAGGGGAGAGACATGTCAGAGAGGGAGGGGGAGAACTAGAGACATACTCCTGGTCCTCACAGTATAAGGGGGCCACCTGTTATTCCTTTGAAACATGAATACATAAATACTAATTTATTAATGGAACCTACATGACCGTTTAAGGTCACCTCGGGGACCTTTATTGTATGTTCTCTGAGGGCACTTTGTATTGCAAAACATCAGCTTCACACTCACTGGCATTAAAGTTCCACATTTTAAGCTCTGGTTGAAAATTGGCAATGATCATGCATAGTTTTACAACACTCAAAATCTCATAAAGTAACGTTTGTATTAAATTAGTCTAGGAAATTGCGGCTCTGTAGTAGCTCCATGTACACCAATAAAAACAACTGACTTTTATTTATAAAATATGAGAAGGGATAAATATTTCTGAGAATCTTAGAAAATGGTTTTAGGTCCATTCAATGTGACAAATTCTTTGCTTTCTCATACCATTGCGGTGTTCGAAACCCCAGCATAAACAAACTCCACCCAAGTCTTAATACCTCGGGGGGAAAGCAAGACGGCAGGTCATCTTAAAAACGTCTATCTCTCGCGGCCTCGCCTTCACATCAATAATAATATTAATCACATCCAAAGGGCGTTTGGGTTTATAAACAGCGTCAAGTGTCTTTACAGTATTAATTTGCTGTTGACCTAAAAATTCTGTGCGGTCGATTACGAAGACGTTGATGGAATGCGACTCCCTCGGATGACTCCAACAATCCAGAAGTTTCTGGAACAGGAAATCTCAGTCATGAAATCATATGCTCAGACAGACATGCTTATGCTTAATGCGACCATCCAGCGACAGAATGAGCTCACTACACTAACGGGAATGTGCCACGTGTTCCTTAACGAGCAATTACAGACCAATTAATCACAGTGGCCCCAAAGGGCCTCTTAGATAACCTTATTTTTATGTTAATCTTTTTAATAAATATATATTATTTTATTATTTTTTCGAAGGCATATAAACCTATGCAGAGACATTGTGAGGGGGGAGGGCACCTAGCAAAAGCAGAAGCCGCCACAACTAACGGTTATGAGATTAATGTGACGGGTCTCTTAAGAGGAAGCCGCGGCAACCATTTAATATTGATCCAACGCATGCATTTAATTCAGTAATGGACGTCATATCTTCACCAGATAACACATTTATGCACTCAGGCCTATTTTGCGACTGTACGGCCTCTGTGGAATTTTATGAGAACACCCTCAACTTTTCATTGAAGCCCTGGGGTGTGCTGGGTCAAAACGGTAGAAACTCATTACATCAACTGGGGCAGGCTGCATCGCATGCGTCGTTTTTGGATGTCACAATGGATTGGACGTCCCAAACACACATACACACAAACATGTCCAGCATTTTCTATCCCCTGCATTTCAAAAAGAAGTGGAGGTCCACACATATTGCCACCCCATTGAGTGTGTGTGTGTGTGTCTGTGTGTCTCAGTTGAACCCAGAACCACGTCACATCACGTTAAGGCTACGGAGAGACGGGTGGAACGATAAGAGATGAGAAAAGGATGCCAGCGAATGGGTATGGACCCCAGAGGGAGGGGGGGGGGGGGTGGTGAGGAGAGAGAGAGAGAGAGAGAGAGAGAGAGAGAGAGAGAGAGAGAGAGAGAGAGAGAGAGAGAGAGAGAGAGAGAGAGAGAGAGAGAGAGAGAGAGAGAGAGAGAGAGAGAGAGAGAGAGAGAGAGAGAGAGAGAGAGAGACGACCACTTGCGTGGTTAAATGCATGCCCTACTTAAACGCTTAACATGAATTAGCACCACCACCACCCTCAACAATACCATGTCTGTTCTGGGAGGAATTCCGCATCCCAGTATGCTCATAACTGCCCTCCCATCCGGAGGACAAGGAGGGTTTTCCCAGGACAATGTCAAGCCTTTGGAAGTCCCTGCGCTTTACAAAAAGAGGACCGACGCAAAGGGGAAAAAAAAACTAAAGTGAAAAGGCAATCTTTTTTTTGGGATCTTTTCTTTTTTTCCGGTGTGATTGATAGTTAACCCCACGGAGGGATGCACCGTTGCCCCCGGCGATAGAAAGTGGCGAAGAGAGGAGACGGATTAAAAAGACAAGAGAGAGAGAAAGTAGGGAACGAGAGAGAGTCAGGATGACGGGAGGAGAGAGGAGACTGGCTCTTACCCAGGGCTTTGAGAAGTTCATCGAAATTCTCACTGCTCCTCATCTTCCAGATGCCGGCAAAGTTAGGCATGTCTGCCGAGGTGGTCCGTGCACGCTGCTGCTCGTTCGGAGGAGAAGAACCTGTTTCACTCTCTGCACTGCCTCCCCTCTCCTTCACTCACCCTTATCCTCTCTCGCCCTCCCGCCCCCTCTCTCTCTTGCTCGCTCGCTCTCTCTCTACCTCCCACTCACCCCCTTTCTCTCTTTTTCTCCCCCCCTCTCTTACCGACCCCATCTCTCACGCCCCTCTCTCTTTCTGTCTCTCTCTCTTTCTCTCTCTCAGTTTCTCTCTGTCTCTCTCTCTTTCTCTCTTTCTCATCCCACTTTCTCTCTGTTACACTCTTCCTCACACTCAGGTTCTTCTTCCTTTCTCTTCTCGGTCGCACTTCAGCCTCTCTTTCTCTCTCTCTCTCTCTCTCTGTCTCTGTCTCTCTTTCTCTCTCTCTCTCTCTCTCTCTCTCTCTCTGTCTCTGTCTCTTTCTCTCTCTCTCTTCTCTCTCTTCTCTCTCTCTATCTCTCTCACTCTCTCCTTCCTTTCACAAAGACTATTAGAGCAAGTCTCATTTTTGTATGTTCTGTAGCCTTTTTTCCACAATCGACATGGCCCGAAGACTCACCAATGTACACACACACGTACACGCACACGCGCACACACACACACACACACACACACATGCACACGCACGCACACACACACACACAAAAAAGCCTGGCATGTTCCCCTCATACATACGGAACAAGATGGACGCCATGCTGCTGTTGGCAGCATCTCCGTACATTGCAGTTGGTTGGGATGGCTGGAATTTATTGATTGCCATATCTTATCACTGGATATCATAAATGTGACACAGAAACAAGTTGAGTTAATGCGCCATTGGAGGACTCAGAAAGTGTAATCGATCCGAAACAAATGAAATCATTCATCCCGAGGGTTGTATTCCATCATTGGATCATTTGTGAGAATACTGTTCCCTGAATACATTAGCCTAAAATTACCAATATTTTAGCAGTATAAATCATTTTCGCCCACTGAGTTTGTTTCATTAGGAAGTCAACTCTGTATAATATGGTTCAAGAATTCAGATCAAGTTCAGGTTATTTTTATTTTCCAATCCAATTAATAAGAAATGTAAACGTTTGTTTTCTTTTCGGACTGTTCAAATCTATGCATGGATTCAGATTAGTAATCTGTGGTCGGGAAATATTGAAATGCAGGATATGCGCTATCATTCTTTTAATTTCGTACCCTTGTGGGGAAATATTGTTGATGGAGCTGATATTGCTGCTCTATTTTAAAATATATCGCTGCTTTTATAGTTCTGTTTGTACATCTTTGTGCATATCTTAAATATATCCACATATTTTAAAATGCGGTACAAATTGTTCAGTTGGATTTTTGTGATTGATAACTAAAATATGTTTTTTTGGCCTTGAAATAATCTAAATGAATCGTAATAAATATTTTTTTTATAATAATCTCTTTAAAAGATATATATAAATAGCAAGAGGGCTGTTTAAATAAAATCTCAGTCAAGATAGAAAAACTTTATTCCATTTTTTTAACACATTTTTCACAAAAATAAAATTGTCTTAAAGATTGACATTCTCCTGGGACACCATCTTTGACCGCTACTGTAAAACGTACAAAGCACCAAGAGAAGATCAGAGACCCGTTGGTCCAGCTGCAGAGGCCCAGCCTCGGAGTACCTTGTCAGGCAGCCTCCAGAGCAGCCTCATCACCCTGGCACCCCCAGGACACCATAGAGGAACACACCCTGACCTAGAGAAGATCCCACGAGGTACGGCCAGATAAGGCCCCCGAGAGCATCACACTAAAAGGTAAAGGCTGTGTTATCTTTGTTTGATTGAGTTTTAAGATGAACAAAATACAATTTAAATACATATAACGGTAGAATGTATAGCTTGTAAATATTGGGCATAATTACACATAATTATTAAAAATAATAATGTAAAGTTTCAATGATGAAAAATTACAATAATTCCTTCGCAAACTGGCAATGTTTAAATGTATTTTTTACATCTATTCTAATTGTGTATATATTTGATGCTTATTTTTTGGTTGTTTTATTCTTGTTTTAAATGTTTATTCGATTATACTGTTATGCTGTGACACATGGCGTGTGTCCTATTTTCTGAATGGGAAACCAATGAACACTTCAACTATTACGCTGGGATATTTTCGCCTCTCTGTTATTCGTCTTCCCCTTGAAGCTTTCAACAGTGGTTACAAGACGTAATGCAACGTCTTTGGTTAACCTTCACTCCTGGTCAGACGAGGACAACAAAGTGAGAGGCCGACGGGGTCTGGATAAGTGCCTGTATCTACCGTTATAACAAACACAATTACTTTCCTCAATTACGGCTCTACTTTTGGGTCTGCTCTGCCTAAAGCACATTTTCCATTTCTATGATTAACAACGATCATTGTGGTAGAAAATGTCAACGCTGCACTTCGGTTATGAAGGAGCTCGACAAAGTAGAAACAGTATTTTATTTGGCATGTACTTCTCCACATCAAACACACAACCCACTGCACACAAACACACAATGCCACACAAGACACAGTGCCACACACACAAAACATACCACACATATCAAACACAACACTATGCACACTAAAAACACAATACCACAATGCCACACACAAACCAAAACAGCCTCACAATACCACAAACCCTGAACACACAATGCTACACACAAACACTGCTACAAACACACAATCTTTAATGACTATTTGTTTTGTGTTTGTTTTTTCCGACTTTAATTGAAGGTCTTAAATGGGAAAGAGATTAATACGGTATTTTAGTTATTCAATTTAATTGGTTTTATTTTGACTCTCAGAGGGATAGATGAGGGAGGTCAATTTTAAAATAAAATGCATGAAGCTTCGGCAAAACCCGGCCATATCGAATTGATATAGCATCAGATAGAACGCATAAGCTATGCCTCCACCCGCCTCTTCATCTAACAGGGGGCAGCAATGCAGCACCCAGTTGGTTGTAGCCATACTAAACCAACGAAGAGGGGCCGAAGAAGAAATAGCGGAAGTGCTCATTTGTTGTCATCATGGCGCCTCCTGTGTAATTCTTGGTGTAAACTATCTGCTGAATTTAACTATACCGTTTAAACGATTTTTTACAAAGGTATGTAAGAATGTATTGTATACAGTTTACATGCAAAAACGTGTTTTATAGACTTTAACCTACATTTTGGCCTAGGAAGTGGTAAGATACTACCAGGTCAATACGAGGACCACCTTATGGTTGGACTGATAATGTGAATTATTTGTAACAGATATCCAATGTAAATTGTCAAAACTACAACCGATCATATATATTAGAGCTCTCTAGTTCTGTGTTCAGCTTTGAGCATTTTCACAACAACGCACTAAATGCTGGCTGCTGGCAGCTGACTTCGATCTGGCAGAAAACAACCAGTCATTCAAACCTGTTTGAATGGAACAGTGAATGCTGTCATGACTGAGTCGTTATTTACTCCGCTGAATCATGAAATATTTCTTCGTGCATTAATAGTACAGAAAGAGAACGTGTGATTACGCCTTGTGCAGCATAACAGCTAACGATTGTTTCTGGTCTTCTGTAGGTTGAATTCACTGATTCTGCGACTCCCAGAGAACACAATGAGCACCCAGGTAAGCATGAGGTTGTTGTGTCTGTTTCAAGTTAGGCTAGTACTCCATCATCAAGACGTTGTAAATAACAACCACTCTTTCATTACAGTACAGCATCCTGTTCAAGCAAGAACATGGTAAGTAGCCACCAGCACCTGCTAATTCCCACTCAAAGCTCAATTAGTAAGCATCTACACATGCAGCAATTCATTTCAGTATAACTTTTCAATTAATTACTTATTGAGATGTGGTTCCTGCTTATATAAAGCTCTGAATAGCCTTTGGGCTTGAGGGTTGCTATATAAATATCTCCCCTTGCCTTTGGTGGTTAACCTTATGAGCTGTGTCAGTTTGGCCTCATCGTGTGTGTTTGTGTCTCCAGCGCATGACGATGCAATCTGGACGGCGGCATGGGGCCGTAGCGAGGCGGACAGCACAGATACCATCGTCACCGGCTCTCTGGACGACATGGTGAAGGTGTGGAAGTGGTAAGCTCCTCCCCTCTCTGAGCCCCAGGGCTGCTGCTGCTGCTGCTGTGCCAACATGCGCACCGGCAGCACGGTGCACTTGAATTCAACTCGTTGCAAGTGAAAGCATGTGACATCTTTAAGTTCATTCTCACAGGTCAGTGTGTGTGAAGTTTTGTGTTCATGCTGTGCATTGGGAGGTTTCAAAAGTACTGGCTACTTTTAAATTTAGTAAGCTTCCAATCTCCCGGAACTGTTAAAAAAATAATAACATAATGATAATAATATTACTGCTACTACTACTACTCCTACTGTTACTACTACGACTACGGCGACGACTACTACTACTACTACTAATAATCATAATACTAATACAATAGTAATGATATGAATAACAACGTAAACTAAATTGTAATTGGTTTTATTACATTCCTTCAAACCAAACCTTGACGGCTTTCCTGGCTGGTTCTTCCCCTAACATTCCCCCTGTGACCGGCCCCTCTGCCTTCCACCAGGTCGGACGAGAAGCTGGAGCTCCAGTGGAACCTGGAGGGCCACCAGCTGGGCGTGGTCTCGGTGGACATCAGCCACGACGGGGCCATCGCCGCCTCCAGCTCCCTCGACGCCCACATCCGCCTCTGGGATCTGGACTCTGGCAAGCAGATCAAGTCCATGGACGCAGGCCCCGGTAAGACTCTGAGAAGGGCCCCGGGATTCTGGGAAGGCTACTCATGGTTTTGATTGTTTGTTTGTTTTGTTTTGTCTTGTTTTTGTTTTATTTATTTTTATTTATTTTTTTCCCCAATGTCTTGTTTTTTAAAAAATGTATGATGACTATATGCTCTGTAAGGTGACCTTGGGTGTCTTGATAAGCGCCTCTAAATTAAATGTATTATTATTATATTATTATGGACGGTGTGTCCTTTGTCGTGTCTGGCTATCAGTCCTTGAAGTTTGTGTATCCCTCATCTGCACCACGACATTGATTTAATTAATTACATTTCTGGATCCACTACTCGGGTTAAAATGGATCTGTGTCCACCACCTGTTGACTCACACCTATTGGTCCATTGTTTTAATTAGAGACCAATTGGTCTCTAATGGCCCATTAGAGACCATTAGAGACCAATATTTATATCTAGACTAGGCACCAGATATAAATCTATAATTTTATGATATAATATACATTTTCTAGTTTACCGTATTTTATGTTTTTAGCGTAATCCCAGGCCTTATGATTTATGTGTAGACCATTTCCCATCCCATATCTCCCTAGTCGACGCGTGGTCTGTGGCCTTCTCCCCGGACTCGAAACACATTGCCACGGGCAGCCACCATGGCAAGGTTAACATCTTCGGAGTGGAGAGCGGCAAAAAAGAGTACTCGCTGGACACCAGGGGAAAGTTTATCCTCAGCATCGCTTACGTAAGGACAAACCTCCTCACCTATTATCATTTATTTATTTTTGAAAAATATGTATTATTCAAATTGTTAAATTTTTTTGGACCTTTGGACTTAATAAATTGTAGGGCAAATATCCAACTTTCAACTATTACTATTTAGAATGAAAATTCTCAAAATCAAGTCGGAAATATATGAATCAGAAAAACGTTTATGTTTTTTTGCACCTTTGGAAAGAAGCTTAATAAATTGTAGTGCAAATATCCAACGTTCAACAATTACAATTTAGAATGCAAATTCATAAAAAACAAATCAAAGATATTAGTCTGCAAGGGGGTACATCGCCCCGAGGACCCCAGCTGGAAAGGGAGGCGGTGGTTAGCGTGGAGAACATCCTCTGCTTGTTTAGCCCGGTGAACCTGGCTGTAGGGGGGTGGACTCTGGCCGCACTCCAAACAGCATATTAAGTGGTTTGCGAGGTTGAGAGGACCGTGAACAACCGAAGGTAATGGGCTTCAAGAGGGCACTTTCCCTCGCAGAAAGGGGTCTTCAGCCCTGAGGCAAAACAGTGCGGGGGGGCTCTGGCTCTGTGCCATGAGCGGTGGATGCACTGCCAAGGTCTACTGCGTGGTGGGAAAACGTTGGTGCTACTTAAAAAGACTAATCGTACAAAGAAATGAGGTTACGCTGATCTGGATTTTGTAGTACTGCCGCTGCTTTTCAATTATGCTTTTTGTGCATCTTGTAATTATGTAGATACAAAATAAATAATTTTTTTAAAGCCAGTAGTCTTGGGATTTTAGTGAAATGATTGAGACATATTTTGGTACAAATGATAGTTATTATTATTTTACTTTTTATAGTAAAATAATGATATATATATTTTGATTGTGCATTCTCCTGAGATTCCTTTGAAGGAGTAGGTAAACTTCATCAAAACTTTGGTTAATATTCTATTATTATTAGCCATTGTCCTGTTTGCCATCCATGCTGCAGTAGTCTACAGTGAATCAATGCTTCTCTGTGTTTGTTTTTGCTCTACAGAGCCCAGATGGAAAATACCTGGCCAGTGGAGCCATAGATGGAATCATCAACATCTTCGACATCGCTACTGGCAAACTACTCCATACGCTGGAAGGTATACATCCATTTACTATTCATTCTTTTTATTCACTAGATATTTATGAACTACGCTACCTTCACAATAAAACAAATGCACATTCTCTTCACACACGACAATGGTCATCAAGATCTCTACAGCCCGCAGTGACGGTGGCTCCTAGTTCATGGATGACGCGTCTCTCTCTCTCTCTCCTCAGGTCATGCCATGCCCATCAGATCTCTCACCTTCTCCCCGGACTCCCAGCTGCTCGTCACCGCCTCCGATGACGGATACATAAAGATCTATGACGTGTGAGTGTCCCTGACCCACAATGTATAGCGTTGAGGGCTGCCTCGCAACGCTATGTACTTTTAAATCTGTAAGCCGCAGCTTTTTATTAAAAATTGATCTGTGCACTGGGATATCGGTTATTATTTTGCTTTGAGAAATATTCAAAATTTCTCTTTTATATGATTGTCTTTCAATGAGTTATCTTTTAAGATGTCTTTGAAATGGGATTCCTGCCAAGAAAAGCACTTTGAACGGTGTGTTTTAAAGGGGGCTCTATCAATACTTAGTTTCGGATCCATTGAGTTTGAAGGACTTGTTTTCTGGCTCCGCTCCAATAGTAGATAAGATTGTGGTTTGTTTTTTTTATCCGTGTTTTGCAGACAACACGCCAACCTGGCAGGCACTCTCAGTGGCCACGCCTCCTGGGTCCTCAGCGTGGCCTTCTCCCCCGACCACGCCCACTTTGTCTCCAGGTGAGACTACACTCTTTCACGGAGACCAGCTTCCTGTTTGTGAGTTTATATGTATGTAAAATAAATATTTATATGCCGTTGATCCATGTTGTGAAATCTGTTCCTGATTCGTGTTCAGCTCGTCGGATAAGAGTGTGAAGGTTTGGGACACAAACTCCAGAGTGTGTGTCAACACTTTCTTCGACCATCAAGACCAGGTGAGAAAGTCTCCACCTGGGCATACGAAACGTTTAACTGGGAATTAAATAATATATACATCTATCATATACTTATCCTTAACTACATTCATATCCATGACGTTTAAAGTTGCCTTGTCAGGGGCACTTAAAGGGGAAACATCAAACTGCTATTTATTTATATAAGGGTACTGTTTTATACGCGCTTTGGGAAGAAGTTGCGGTCTGCATTCTGCAACAGCAGCTGTTTCCGTGACGATAGCAATTGGAAGGTTCTCCTTGAATGGATATCGGAAAAAATATTTCAACGATGTTCCATAAATGTTTTTAGGTAATTATTTAAATGGAAACACCTGTGTTCCCAGGTTTGGAGCGTCAAGTACAACAACACAGGCTCTAAGATCATCTCTGCAGGAGACGACCGCGCCATCCACATCTACGACTGCCCCATGTGAACGGAGGGGGACCCATAGAAAAGCAAAACGCATGGCTTATTTGGTAAATCGAAACAAACTGAATTATGGGGGGGGGGTTGATGGTTGTTAAGGAAGGTTGTAAAGCTATTTTTCACTGGCCTGCTTTGGTCAAATAAAACTTTTTTTTTCTATTTTTGCTTGTTGGGCAGTTATTTAGTTTGTAAGCGATGATAGCCATCTAGTGGCCGAGATGAGAAGTTGTTTCCCATGTATTTTTGGTAGTCTAACACATTTGTTTTCTATTTCATGTCTACATCTTTATCTTCATAATATTTCATTGACATCAGATCTTTCTCCTGAAAATGCTTGATTTCAGAATTAATCAAGAAATACACGTTATATTTTCATGATCCATTCTGAATTCTTTGAGATGCCATAATAACCACACTACCAGTTGCCATTAGGTGTATTCTATTTAAACGATCATTCTATCCCTGAAGTGGCGTACATTCCTCTTCAGTAAAGGTCGAGTCACCACACCTTTGACAGTTTGGCCAGCCGTCCTTTATTGAGTCCTCATGTACAACATGGCTGATACCAAATACAACACAAACAATAAGCTTGGTTTTTCTGCATGTCTCGATAATCATCTGAGGTTTACATATAGCGACACTCATTTTCATTTTCTTCTATAACGTATATCCGTCTTGACAGGTCAAACTTTCAAAATTACTTACATTATACTTATGTTAAAAACTTATTTCCAGTGACAAAATGGCTTAGGCTAAAATCATAAAACCTCAAATACCTGGTGGAAAATTGCAGTGTTGCATTGACCATATCCAAATAGCTTCCTTGTAGTTTTGGATGGAAAGTAAGAGATAAAAGTCTTGAGTTAAGAGTGCTCTGGCACACATTACATAAAGCGTGCCTGTGAACATCACATAATCACCTCTACAGTTCGGTAAGGAGGTGTTCATTTTCAAATTCAAAGGTAAATCAAGATGATAGAAAAATAAGGCAGTGAGACCAATTTACAACTCTTTGAAAGGCTCTTGTAAATGGCATACAAAGCACATTGAACGTGGTATTGTGCTTTTGGGTCGAAACCAACTCCACACAAATTTTGCATTAACAAGGAAAATAAGTGAACTATTGAACAATATACATTGGTATCAGTTGTGAACAATCAGTCGCTCATATTGGAATTTTGTATATATGCTATTTCCAAGGCATAGGAGCAACTTGCAGATTGGATGTGCCAGAATAACTAACATATTATTCTCTTCACATCTAAACCAACCACCTCTGCGCATATAAGATTCTAAAGTCCACTGGAATGCACCATACAGAAATATATGCATGATAAAGATTTACCTTGAGAAAGGATATGTTTCTGCTTTACCAATGTCATATACTAGCTTGACAATACATGTGGTTTTCTGATAGAAAAGACTTGTGGTACCTACCATCAACCTTTTTTGAACAAACACCCTAGGTTCTTTCAACACATCAAATGTGACAAGAAATGTGAAAACAACACACAACTACTGGATTTTAAGCTTCTCTTTTTTCCCCAAGGGTGCTTTGAGGCCAGAGGTACTTTGGAGTCGTTAAAAGGATATTTTAAAAAATAGTTGACACTATGAAAGCTTTCTTTTCTCCCAACAAATCCTAAACGTATTAGTCACCCAAAATTGCTATACATACGTTTTGATATTTTTTTTTAAAGAGAAATAAAATGGCTTTTTCCACAATGGCAGTTTGAGCCTAGCCCATAACTTTATAACTATAATAAAGCAGCTGTGAAACACGCAGAACCAATAAACAGATTTAGCAGAAACTGTTAAATCTAATTTACCCTACATAGTCATTTAACTCTGATTCTAGAATGCTTTGAAAAGTTAACACCAAGATACCTCTACCGGTAAAAGTGGTGGGCAGAGGAGATTAAGGTGTTTTTGTTTCAGTCTGGAGCGCTTTGTATAGTTTATTTCTCCCCTTTCATTTGGATGTACCCTGGGCCCTGGAGAAGTGTTCTGGCTAGAAATCAAACCATTTTGGTTCTGTTCACCACCTGGGTGAACCAAGTGACCCTGTCCGGTACTAAAATCTGGTTCGGCCTCGTTCACCAATTTCTGCTGTCTCTGCCAGGGTCCAGTATACAGTAAGCGGTCTGGTGTGTGACACTGAAACCGGTTCTGTTCATTCCACCAGTGTCTGCTCATTCCACCAGGGCTCCGTATACAGTACGTTCTTCTGGTGTGACACTGGACCGGTGCTGATCCGTTCACCAGTGCCGGCTCTCCACCAGGTCGGCCCTCAGGCTGAGTCTCTTCAGGGACTCGTAGCCCACCACGATGAGCACCGAGGTGGGCATGGCGGCGATGATGCGGGCCGACAGCCCCTTGGTCATCCCCCGAGCCCCCTCCTCCGCCAGTAGCTGCTTGAAGGTGTCAATGACGGAGGAGCGTCCCTCCACCTGGCAGACAGACACACGGACGAGTAGGTCACGTGCTATGTTCTAGCACTGTGAGCGACGGTGGATCAACCAATGTGCTTGGCAAGCTCGTACAAGAAGCTCCACATGGTCGACACAACAACGCACCATTCGTCTTCTCAGGTCAGATTATACACTGTGACCATGTGGGAATACTTGGTCATAGTAATTTACAATCGTCATAAAACAAAAACAAAGTGTAGAGAAGGGTGATTTCCGTGAGGAATTTGCACCGGTATCTGTGAAAGTTGATAAAGGATACGTAGCCGGATACAAACAGAACAGTGTCGTTCGGGACACTTAAATTCAGATTCAAATGGGGAGATGAACGGGTGTATAGTCATGGTGGTTCATTGTGCAACTGTGACCCACCTGCACTCTGGCCCGAACCACGTCCATCGGGTTGGTGATGGTGGAGGCGGTGGCGGCCGCCATTGGTCCCGCTACGGCCAGCACCATCAGCTGAGGACAGTTGCTGGGCGCCAGGTTCGACAGGCGCTCTGGAGACGCGGGCGAGGGAAGAACGTGAGAGCATGAGGATTCTGTGAAGAACATTCTGTGGGGGTTTACATTTAATGCGCTGCAGAACGCCGGTTTCTGAGGCTAATTTACATCGGTTTATGGTTCATGAGAGATTAGATTACCACGGGCTAGAATAAACAATAAAGGATTGTGACCTTTGCCCCATTCTGTTGACCAGAAGACCCGTCGTAAATACAACTCCCAACTCAACCCCCACCTTTCAGCTTATCTTAACCTCATGCTTTATTTGTAATGTAAATATCGCTTTCGGTACGTTGAACGAAAGCATAACATTTGTGACCATCGAAAAGCATGAAGATGACACAATGAAGACACTTGTTTTCCTAGGATGTTCAAAATGAGAGAAACCCAGAGAAGGCGCCTACCGCTGTAGAAGTGATAGAAGGGCCACCAGAGAGCACTGTTGGGGATGTAGGTGAGCAGCGACGCCACGTAGCCCCGGTAGAACCCGCGGAACCCGTCGGCGGCGCATATCTGCACCACGATGTCCCGGGTCTGCCCGAAGGAGAAGCGCCCCCGCTTGGACGAGGACGAGGCGGCGGCCGGCGCCTTGACCTTGAAGCGGGTCAGGTGCTCGCCCTGGCCCTGCATCATCAGCTGCTGGGACACCACGTCGATGGGCACCGTGATGGTCTGAGCCACCAGCGAGGCAGCGCCCCCGGCCACCAGGGACTTGACCGTGTTGCTGGGGGAGTAACGCGACGCGTACTTGCGCACCAGCTCGTAGGTGGTGATGTAGGCCTGCCCCGACACCAGCGTGAAGGTACTGACCATGAAGCCGCGGTACAGGCCGCGCAGGCCCTCGGCGCGCAGGATCTTACAGAAGGCGTCCAGCGTGCCCGTGTACAGCGCCTTGCCCCTCTGCACCTGCAGAAGGGTGCGGATGAGGCTGGCGGGGTACACCGTGAGCCGGGTGGTCATGGTCATGAACACCCCCAGGGAGTAGAACTTCCTCTTGTCCAGGTCCTCCCATTCGATGATCTGGATGGTACCTTTCTGCTGCATGCCGACGGCCCACGCAGAGCTCTGCCCCGCCTCGAGCTACTGTACTGGAGAGGACAACCTTCCCACCGCCGTGCACTGTGATGGGCGACAAGACCACACTCAATCATCAAGAAACTATCACACTCGTCGTCAAGCTCTACATAAAGGATATGGATACCATCAGACAGTAACGTTACACAATATAAAATGGGAATACTGTCAGTTCCATATAGACCTACGGTAGCTAAGGAGGCAGAGCACGTTGTCTCGTCATTATAGCCTATTTGTAGCTGATACATAATGGTAATTTGGTATAAAGTACCTTGTAAAGGCAAATTCCTGTGATCATGTGTCAACATCACAAAGGCTTCGGATGACTAAACAATACGGGACAATAATAGTTTCCTAGCTTGGTTATATAGGATAGACTGCTTCCGAAATATACTGATCTTTCCATTTTTTCACCAACATTGAAGATACATTCACTACAAATGTGTGTGTGTTTACTAGCTGCTTACTGATGTGCGGTATCGATTCCACGAAAACAACACTAACGTTAACAGTAGTAAGTCCTCCACATGGTCAACGTCGCACTTTCTGCTGCGTCTTGCTAAAAAACAATCGTTCACACACAGCGATTTATGTCGAGCACATGCACTTACTTATTCAGAGGCCATTCGCAGACTTTAACGTCGTCTTCAGACAGTGTCCAACGTAGTGTGGAGGTTTGCATTAAACGTGCAGGGCTTGAGTAAAGCCACGGCCTAGTCCGCAAGGTGGTTTACGTCCAGAAAGTCACGCCTGCGCTTGTTTGTGCTGAGAAAAGACACAGACAATGTCAAAGGTGAAAGGTCGCGAGGATTGACTTAATTGTCCAGCCGAAATATTACTTCAAATTACACACTAAAATGTGTTAATTGTTGGTTGTTTTTTTTAAATGTGTTCGTATAATGTAACGTTAGATAACTGTCTAAATAGTAAAGAGGAAATGGAACATATAGCCTCCGTAGTCACGTGACGTCCTCTGGCATGATTTAAAGCCACAGACACGGTTATTTCTCAGGTCAGAATAAGAAAAAACTATGTAAACAACCAAGTACACCAAACTCTGGTAATATAGTCCGGGATGGGCCCTTGACCCTCCGATCAGAACATTCCTTTTATAAATAAGAAGTACTTAAAAATAGTTTAAAATGAAACAGTAGAAATACATATATATATATATATATATATATATATATATATATATATATATATATATATATATATATATATATATATATATATATATATATATATATATATATATATATAAATAAAATAATAATGCTACATTTAATTTCGAGGCTGTAACTGCTACTACTACTACCACTACTAATATAACTACTACTGGATCAACAATAATATGAATAATCATAAATAATATCCATAGTTAATAATACGATAATAAAAAGTATTATAATAATTTCATTCAGTGTAATATATTTGATCCATTGGTCCTTTTCGTATCCATTACAACCATATCGACGTACAGCACAAACTGGCCTCATCTGTTGGTAAATAGTCCAGGGGGCGTGGCTCTAGAACAGAACACGTCAAACGACATCAAGCGACGTCACGAGGACGGCCGTGCTCATTTCAGCAGTCATCATGGCGTACGCTGCTCTTGTCAAAGGTAAAGAGAGATCGTCGGATGAACAAGTATTATTGTGCAAATGTATAATCCAGTGGTGGGAATTTGTTGGCGACACCATTATACATGTATCATTGAAGGCCTGTGATGTGTTATAACAGTCAATTCAATACATTGACGTCAATAACATATAGCCTCTAACTGTTAGCTGGAGGTGGATGGCACCCGAAGACCGCCTCTTGAAGCCGAGTTGAACACTCGGCTACGCGTTGTGTTTGTACTTTTACGGCATAATATGCGAGAAGAACATTGTTAAATGAAGCGTTTCTATTTTGTCAAGCAACCCCGTGAAGTGTCGAAGTGAAGCGGGACAATATGTGTCAGTATAGACCCGGTGTGAACCGAGCAAGTCTTATCTCTTCCAGAGCAGCAAAGCTAGCACCGCTGCTAGTGTTGTGGGTAGTGTTATGACGAGGAAGGACGTTTTATCTTTTCACACGCATTAATCTCACCCGTGAACGAATCTACCCCCACTCCTTTGCCTAGCATAGATGGTCGCATTGTTGTCATGAGTGAATCATGCCATTATTGCAATGGTTAGGCCTTGATTAACGGGACACTTGCATGTTATTATCTGTAGAACCGCCTGCGTTGCGTCATGTTATTTACGTGTTCATGTTGCACTTCATATTATGTTGAACCTTGGTAGACTACCCCACACTGGGGTAGTCTATTCATCGATTAAAGTGGTTTTGTGGCGTTTCCTTAGTCCCCACAACCATTTATGCTGCTGCTATACAGTCAGGATCACCAGAAATGTCTTGGTTTTGCCGGTGCCTGACCAGTCTCTAACAAACACGGGTGGTCGTTATTAGTCATTGGATTGACACACAAGGCCACTTTTATGAACACACAATATTTGTATCCGTTAGCGTTGTGTTTTACTGGACTTCAGTATATGTTTGAGGCATCAACGTGCGGAACAATGATTATTCATAAAGAAATTAGACCTGACCAGTTCAATCCTTTCAATCTCAAGCCTGTCTTTCAATATCAGCACTGAGCTCGCTATTATTTTCAACAACTGACACGTTGGGAAGCTAATGTACCCACCATTCAAATTTATATTTTTTTAGATGGTGGTTTATAAGATAATAAGAATATTCCTGTAGTGGTTCCTAGCATTTTTTTTTGCAATGCAATGCTTTGCTCAAGCATTGTTGTTATTTTAATAAACGTTGTTGGATATCTGCATGTTAAGTTACTATATTGGTCTACAGTGGGATACCAAAAAAGTATTATGTCTAGGTCATCAACTTATCAGTATTATCTTTCTCTTACAGAGCATCCGTACAGCCATTTGATTGACACACTGAATGATGGTGTTAAATTTTTCAATCCACAAAAGTTAAACGACCCAAGATATGGTAAGTCTAGACCAGCCAACTCTGTAGCCTCTGCTTTTGTCACCTTCTGTTTTAGTTTGTTTTAAACATTTTTTTCATTCTGGATGGTGGCTGAGATGTTCGAGCCATCAAAGCATTGTTGATACAATCTTAGTTTTAAAATAACATAAACAATGTGCAAAAAATGGAAACACTGAGCTTTAACATTTTGTATTTTACTTCAGGAAAACTGCCTCTATCCATCCGTGTCTTATTGGAGGCGGCCATTCGTAAATGTGACGGCTTTTACGTGAAAGAGGAGGACGTCCAGAACTATCTGGACTGGCAGGAGCAGCAGAATGTTGCTGAGGTGCCGTTCCCTCCCTCCCGGGTCCTTCTCCAGGACTTCACGTGAGTCTGCTGGGCCTGATGCTCCGCACAGACGGCACACACAACACTGCTGCACTCTTGACCCGTTGCCATCTGAACCCGTGCTTATTTTTTTCTGTTTTAACGCCCATAGGGGTATTCCCGCCATGGTGGATTTGGCGGCAATGCGAGATGCGCTGGTCAAACACGGTGTGGACCCCTACCGTGTCAACCCAGTCTGTCCCACCGACCTCATAGTGGACCACTCGCTACAGATCGACTTCAGCAAATGGTAAGGTCACCGATACAACCCTTAAGCTCTTTAATTTTTAGCCTTCTAGTTGAATTAAGTGGGTGGCCCCTTAAAGTTGCAAAACGTACGTTGCAACTAGCTCGTAGTTTAACATTTCCTGGATATGTCTGTAGTCAATGCTGATTGATAGTGATTTCAATAATGTTAGTCCTCTCACCTTCTAACTGGGTGGGTCTCAGTCTTAAACATATATTGTGTGTGTGCATGTGTGCGTGTTGCTGATTGTGTTCAAGCACCAAATGTCTACTTGCTACTTGGCCCTATGATGTCTGCATAAGCTGGTCTCTAAGGTCTATAAGCCCGTGCTTCTGTAGCTACAGTCCCAGAAGGACACCGCTATTTTTGGTACAGTGTATTTCCTATTTGTATTTTACAATTATCAAGTCTACAAAGTATAAACCCGATGAACCCTCCAGTGCCATCCAGAACACACCCAACCCCGGCGGAGGAGAGACCCAGAGCCAGGGCGCGCCTCGCTCCTCCTCCTCCTCCACCCCCGCCCCCGTCTCCTCCGCCCCTGGCAGCGGCCCCAGGCAGCCGCCTCGGGGTGGGGGCGCCCATTGTGGAGCTGCGAGGGGATCCTGTGGCAAGGGCAGCTGCAGCGACCCCCCGGCCTCCCCAGGCAAACACCCCCCGGCCGTCCAGCAGATAGAGAACTCGCCCCTGCTCTGCCCCTTCCACCTGCAGCCCGTCTCTGAGTAAGTCTTGAGGCGCTGGGTGATGATGGTGGAGAGGCAGCTCACACGCTGGTTCCCATTTGGGGGTTGCCCGGAAAAGTTTGTGGGGGTCACGACCGAGAGCTTGCTGCTGTATAAGCTGTAGATGTTTGTTGGTATGTTTGATTAAAGAAGGCAAAGTCTAGAGCTCTCTTCTGTACCCACGGACTGCCTATTGATTCATAGCCACATGCAAATGAGTACAAACTACTTAACTGGAGAATAGATGTTACAGCACATGTGGCAAACATATTTCTGAAAATAGATAAGGCTCTATTAAAATAGAGCCTTTGTTATTCCCTAACTATTACAAAGGCTGTAATAGTTAGGGAAAACCTAAGCTAAACTTTCTTTTGTTTCTGTGTTTAACGTGCAGACCAGAAACTGCACTGAAGAGCCAAGAGATGGAGCTGATCCGCAACAAAGAGAGGCTGCAGTTTTTCAAGGTAGTGCGCTACTTCATATGTTTTAAGGCACATCAAAAGTTAATTTTGACATTTGATTTTTTTATTACAGTAAAATGTGTAAAAGTGTGTAAGCCGCGGTGTCTCCTTGGTCCTGGCAGTGGTGCTCCAAAGCGTTCCAGAACGTGAACGTGGTCCCGCCGGACGTGGGCGCGGTTCACCAGGTGAACCTGGAGCACCTGTGTCGCGTGGTCCACGTCAGCGACGGGCTGGTGTACCCCGACAGCGTTGTGGGCACCGACTCTCACACCACCATGATCAACGGACTGGGAGTACTGGGATGGGGTAAGAAATGCCGGCACACCGCGAGCCCCCCTAAACCAAAAATACCAACACAGTTCTGGATTGACTTTATTATGGATTTCAAATCGCCTCCCCCGTTATACAATGATGTCCAACTCACCGTAGCGGGAACTTTGTTAAACAGATATCAGTGTGAAGGAGAGATATTAAACATTTATTTTATAAAATAAATTTGCTTCCAAAGTGATTCTATGCAATGGATGTGCTCATCCAAACCTGGGGGAAATTACAACTGCTTTGTTGTTTTGTTTCTGGAAGTAAAAAACCGAGGTACAGCAAAACGGTCTAGTGTGGTTAGGGGGTTCATGTTCAATCCCCAATGTCTGCACCACATTCAGCATGCATGGGCCTTCCCATAACCATAACCTCAGAGTGTCTTAAGGAGCTGTGGATACATAATTGAAGGTATGAACATGTTACTAGGAGAGATATTAAACCATTTTTTTATTTAAGGTCAAACTTTCTTCCAAAGTGTATTCTATGCAATGGATGTGCTCATCCAAACCTGGGGAAATTGCAACTGCTTTTGTGTTGCAATTTGCTTTTCTGTACATTTACGGCAGAGCCATAAATGTATGCTGAATGTCTAATGTCTCACTGTTGCCCCACCCAGCAGCTTGCCCCTCCCCATGAGCTCTCTAGTGTATAACCCGGTCAGCCTCGTGACGCTGAGTTCACCTGTGCAGGTGTGGGGGGGATCGAGGCCGAGGCGGTGATGCTGGGCCAGCCGGTGGCCCTGACTCTGCCCCAGGTGGTGGGCTGTAAGCTGGAGGGCTCCATCAACCCTCTGACCACCTCCATCGACGTGGTCCTTGGCATCACCAAGGTAACCGCTAGCCATAATGTTCCCTTCTGAAGGCTGCCTGTTGACAATGGAGACGACACTGAAAGAAAAGTAAATGAACAATTCAAATGCATCTGAATCAGAGAGATTCAGATGATATATCAACAATGAATGTATTACACATAGGGCTGCTCGATTATGGGAAACATCATAATCACGATTGTTTTGGTCAATATTGAGATCCCGATTATTCAAACGCTTATTTTTGAGTTTGAAAACATGTTGCACTTATTCAGCATGTCTCTCCCCAAAAAAATGTGTAATTGAGAACTTTTAAATTCCGCCAATTTTTTTTTTTCCAATCTAAAATGTTATACAGATGGATATGCATCCAGCTGTTCTGCCCTTTCTATAAAATATTGTAACTTTTTTTTTTTCGATTATGTTAATTTTGTGAGCGTTAAAATTCAAAATTCGATTAATCGCCCAGCCCTACTTGCACACAACATATTTGGAAGAACGCTGAGCTAAAAGTAAATATGTTTTGAAGGTTTTGGTGGGATATGTTTGTTTGCCGTCACCCCATACTCATACAGTCCACACTAGGGGTAAACAGCTGTTTCCCCCTGGTATGACCGGTCTGTTTATGACTGAAGCTTGGGCTCTGAGCATAATGAGCAGACCATCTCTCCTGGCTTTGCTCTGTCTTGACAGCAACAGAGCAACATGTTCAGTCATGTACCCCGAGCTTCAGCGACCGAGCTCGTGTGTTTGTCTTTCTGTGGCACTGTCATCATGTTGTTTTTGCATAGTCAAGGAAACAAGTGTGTTGTTAATATTCGATTTGTCGCACATTGAATTTGGAGTGTTAAAACTTGCTCCCTTGGAAGGTGATTGTCCAATCAGGATTAAGTGTTCAACACTGCTGTGGTACGATGTATTCTGACTGTTCTTTCCCGTGTGTCCTTCCTTCCGCTCAGCACCTGCGGCAGGCGAACATCGCCGGGAGGTTTGTGGAGTTCTTTGGCCCAGGGGTGTCGCAGCTCTCGGTCCCCGACCGGACCACCATCGCAAACATGTGCCCTGAATACAACGCCACCGTCAGCTTCTTCCCCATCGACCAAGTCACACTCAAGCACTTTAACAAGACCAGTGAGTCCCAGAGAGACTTTCAACGTTATCGGTGAAACATTGGTGTGGGATTTCAGTATGTGGGTCACAAAATGACCCACATATACATAATGTTTCACCCAAAAGCCACACAATGGACATAAGCCCTTGGGCTTTATTTGTGTTTGATCCCTTTGTCAATAAAGAATTTCAACCATTCACACACAAACATACACACACAAACCAATTTCAGTAGTCTGGACATGCATGTTTACCATTTATTCAGTAGGACTGCAGATCAAGCCTGTGTAACCGATAGAGATCTGCAGTACCTGTCGAGCAAGAGCCTGCATTGGCAGCCAATGTTCTGTTGTGATCTGTTGTGTCTTAATATTAGTGAACACTTTCTGCAAGCCTTTCCTGTAATCCTTCTGTTTCCCCTCCAGACTTCAGCCAGGAGAAACTTGAACTACTGGAGTCATACATGAAGGCTGTGAACCTTTTCAGAACCTACGAGGACTCTGAAGAGGACCCTGTCTATTCAGAGGTAGGTGGACTCTGTGTCTGTGTCTGGTGGTGGGGGTGGGGGAGGAGATGTGGGACTCGATGGTCTGGTGGTAAGGGGGTTCGTGTTCAATCCCCAATGTCTGCGCCGCAGTCAGCATGCAGGAGCCACATGCATGTGCCTTATCATAACCATAACCATAACCTCAGAGAGTGGTTTTGCACGTTTTACAAGACTCGGTGCCTCAGAGGACAATTGTTTCACCAAGTACAAAATGCACACTCAGAACGGCAGTCTTCGATGTATGAAGTTTACGGTTTCTTTAAGGTTTAGGGGTTCCGGGCTAGAGTGGCCTAGCAGGAAAACGGCTGCCTTGGTGATTCTCTGTGAACAATAGATGCAACTAAACAATGGAAACGGCTTCACAGCAGGTAGCAGTAGGAGGGAGTTTGAATGTGCAAGATGTCTATTCTTAGGAGGAGGAACATTCTCTGGCTCGGTCAACCGCTCTGGCCTTCCTTGTAGAAAGGGGTCCTTGAGCAAGACGACCAGCCTCTTCAGCAACCGGCCTGGTTGGGGCCTTGCACGGTTGACATTGCATTGTGTGTGTGTCTGTGTGTGTTCCCTTAGTTGTACAGGCTGAGCCTTGGAGCCAAAGGCTAAGTACTTAAACCTTGGAGCTACTATGAGACCCTTAGCATGCACTTATATCCTAAGCGGCCTGCAGTGAATATTAGGTGGGTGTCATAAAGGCGCATGCAAGGGTTGGAAATGTTGCTCATGCAAGCCTACAGGTAGCCTGTGGACAATCGGGTTCAGACCCCGCAGACCGCCGTTCTGCGGGGTGTCGATTTAGGGGCGACCGGTTATGGCGACTTTAGAGCTGTGCAGTTTCACTCTACAGACAACACACCCTTTAGCCTGGAACTGTGCTCTTCCTACAGGTGATAGAGATCCAACTGAGCTCCTTTATCCCCTACGTGAGCGGCCCCAAGAGGCCCCAGGACAGGGTGGCAGTCAGCGACATGAAGGTGGACTTCCACAGCTGTCTGAAGGAGAAGGTAAGGGTCCAGCCTTCCCTGTGCATCGCCACACGTATGTTCGATGTCAGGTCCCCTGATGCAGTTGTTCACTTTGTCATACATGCTGTATATCAAAATCTGGAAATCTCGATCTTAACTTAAGTAAATAAATATTCCCGACATTTATTTAGGGATTAGGGTGTTCTTGGTTCAAATCCCCAGGTACCCCCGTTTACCCGTAGGAATCCCTGAGCAAGAGGCCTTAAGGCTTCGTTACGGTTCCACGTTGACGCAGCGCAATGACCACGCAGTCGTGAACCTGTTTTGGTTCTGCGTCAGGTTTACGTCTGGTTAATGTCAGCGGACCAATCACAGCCCTTGCTGCTGCGTCGCCCCGACGCAAGGTTACTTTTTTGGAGGCGCACGTCCGGCCCTCGCGGTGGACGCAAGGAGGGATCCGCAAGGAAGTAAGGCAGGGCTATTCAACCTCCTTAACAAGTGGGCGGAATAGGAAAACCACTGGGGGCTCATGGGCCAAACAGAGTAAAACTATTTGAATGAATCGCTACAAATAAATCGTACTTAAAGTAGTGTTAACTTAATATATATAGTACTACTACATGGAATAAACTTGGCAGACGCATTCCTTCCTTCTTCACTTTTAATCGTATCATTATAAAAGATTTGTTCTCACATATTTTGGACACGTATTTATAATTAAACAATGTTGTTTGAATCATCACAAAACAGAACTACTGTACATATGAGACATTTTGAGTCAGTGAGAAAGATTGCACTGCCTCGTTTGCCTAGTTTGGCTCATCCTGAGACACTCATGCAGCTTCTCATAGGTCATAGAGCAACGTGCCCTTGTTCTGATGGCATTCATATGAGAAAAGCTAGACTCGCACGTATCGGTTGAGCCAAACATTGTCAGAATAAGTGATGCCAGTTCCTGATTGTGGGGTACTGATACTGGCTAGTATCACCGGCTACACACAGAAACCTGATTTGATTTGCATTTTATTTATTTTTTGCATGCAACCTATTGCGGGCCAGAAAAAAATTATGAGGGTCCGCATTTGGCCCACGGGCCGCTAGTTGAATAGGCCTGACGTAAGGGGTCCGTAAACCCCCTCGCGTTGCGTCAACGTGGAACCATACCTTAGCCCTCACCCCTAGCCCCTAGTCTACTCAGGAATGACATCTGAGAAGAAACCCACTGAGAGTGGCTCTAGATCAACGTGTGTGTCCTCAACCCGTCCCCCTCCCGGTGCCAGGTGGGCTTCAAAGGCTTCCACGTGGCCCCCGACCGGCTGCAGACCCAGGTCCCCTTCCAGCACGCGGGCCAGGAGTACCAGCTGGCCCACGGCTCCCTGGTCATCGCCGCCGTCATCAGCTGCACCAACAACTGCAACCCGTCCGTGATGCTGGCTGCAGGTGGGTCTCCGTGACGACCGGCACGAGTACGGGCACGTCTGGCTCGACGGCCGTGAGGTCATGGTGTTAATGATGAGAGGGCTTTGTGTACCACGAGGGCCATCATCAAAGTGTTCACCAAATATATATATTTAAAGTATATATAGTCCAAGAAAAATTGCCCTCTGGGACAAGCATATATATGTGTGTATATATATATATATATATATATATATATATATATATATATATATATATATATATATATATTAGACATTTATGTCCAGAGCAAGTTCAACACAGCACAATCATTTAGATTCTTTGTCCTTGGTTTCTAGTCCTCACCTTTATTCTAAGTTAGCTGAATGATTTAAAACATTCAGAATATCCTCGAGCTCCCTACAGTTTAGCATTTCATCTTGTTATGACAGGATTCATCCGTATAGATGCAAATACATAATCAATCCAGTATTGAGTATCATTACATTACTTTATTTCCCCATTTATTTTAATATATATATTTTTTAAATAATCGATTTGAAAGACATGCTTTTTTTTTCATTTTTATGAAGTAATTTATTCCGACATTATTCTATTCTAATTGCGCTCGTTGTTTGACTGACAGGTCTGCTGGCGAAGAAGGCGGTGGAGGCGGGGCTTGGCGTCAAGCCTTACATCAGGACCAGCCTGGCCCCCGGCACCGGAATGGTGACCCAGTACCTCAACACCAGTGGGGTCCTGCCCTTCCTCAGCCAGCTGGGGTGGGCACACACACACACACGCACACGCACACACACACACACACACACGCACACGCACACGCACAAGCACATCACATTGTGCATGTCCGTCGACGGATGGAGGGGATGAAGGGCGTGTCTGACGTTTGGGTAACGCAATCTGATTGGCCGAAGGATCCGTCGCTGCCTGAAATACTTAACATTCCTCAACTTCGCCGCCGACAGAATGGATTGACCCACAATGCATTTCGAGAGCGGCCCATGCAAAGTCAATGAGACACGCACAACCTCCTCCTCACAAAGCGCCATTGTGTGACTTGTTATCCTTGTTATTGTTTCTCTGCAGCTTTGAGGTGATAGGTTACGGCTGTGCCACCTGTGTGGGCAACACGGCCCCTCTGCCCGAAGGCGTGGCCGATGCCATCAAACAGGTACATTGTGCCCTGGATCCATCCTCCAGATGCTCCCAACTTGTGTGGGTCTTTTGCGACCCCCACATTTCTAAAGTATTTGCTCATCCGGTTCCACACGCATTGTTGTTAACCCAATCGTCATCTGCCCCAAAAAACACCCTGGTCGTTTTCTCATGATACTAATCAGAAATCATCTTCTCGTGTATCAAGGGCCTCTCATGAGACGGTGTGAAACCTCCTCAATTATTTATTATCAGGTAAAAATTAGCTTATAACTCATTCACCCACGCCCACTATTATAGAGCTTATAAGGTTTCTAGAGTCTAGAGCCCTACTTGGGGTTGGCACAAGGGATCCAGAGCCCTACTTGGGGTTGGCACAAAGGATCCAGAGCCCTACTTGGGGTTGGCACAAGGGATCCAGAGCCCTACTTGGGGTTGGCACAAAGGATCCAGAGCCCTACTTGGGGTTGGCACAAGGGATCCAGAGCCCTACTTGGGGTTGGCACAAAGGATCCAGAGCCCTACTTTGGGTTGGCACAAGGGATCCAGAGCTCTACTTTGATTGGCCTGGCACTAGCCTCTCCCCAACTCTGGAGGGATGGACGAACACCTCGGAACGGTTCCAACCTCTCCCCCTTGTGTTGTAGGGGAACCTGGTGGCGTGCGGCGTGCTGTCGGGCAACAGGCACTTTGAAGGGCGCCTGTTTAACTGCGTGAGCGCCAACTACCTGGCCTCGCCCCCCCTAGTGGTGGCATACGCCATCGCAGGGACGGTGGACATCGACTTTGAGAAGGAACCCCTGGGTAAGTGTGCGTGTGTGCAGCGCATGGTAAACACTGTAGGCTTAGCGCTAGGCTGTAGCTGAGGAGGATGGAGTGGGTACCGATAGGGCCGGCCGGTTTGGCCTAAAAATAAAATCGTATTTTATTTTCTTATTTTTATTATTTCAAACCAAACCCGATTATTGATTTTAATCGATAATTTTTTCTATGAATGACATATATATGGATTTTTTAAGTTTGGATTTTATTTTGAAGATAACCAATGATTTAACTAAAGCAAAATTTGTTTGCCACAGACTTTAGGCAAACTCTAAACACTGTGTTGACATTTTACTCTTTAAAAAGAAAAAAAGGTATTTTTGTTCTTCAATAATTGATTTTCTTTTTAAAAAAAAATCGATTATTGACCATAAATTAGAATTACGATTAAACAACGATTAATCGCCCAGCTCCAGGTACCGGCTAAATCGTACAGCCAGGTTAGACTGGGGGCTGCAGTTATCCTGGGAGATGGAGGTCCCTCTCACTCTCTCTCTCCCTCTCTCACTCTCTCTCTGCCTCTCTCACTCTCCCTCTCTCTCCCTCTCTCAGGGGTGACCCCCGAGGGGAAGGAGGTGTTCCTTCGTGACGTGTGGCCGTCCAGAGAGGAGGTGCAGCAGATGGAGGAGGACACGGTGGTCTCCTCCATCTTCCAGGAGCTCAACAGCAGGATGGAGGTGAGGTCTTAACCCCCCCCCCTGACTCACAGCACCAGCGGCTGCTAGCTGGAACGGGGGGCAGTAAAGGCTGGATTATGGTCCCACGTTCACGCAACGCAAGGGGGTTTACGGACCCCTTACGTCCTTGCGGACCCTCCTTGCGTCCAGGACGTGCACCTCACAAAAAATGTTACCCTTCCGTCGAAGCGACGCAGCAGCGAGGGCTGTGATTGGTCCGCTCGACGGACCAATCACCCGACGTGGAACCATAACGGTTCAGGAGCGCGTCGAAGCGTCTGCGTGGTCCTTGCGTTGCGGGGACGTGGAACCGTAGTCAGCCCTTTAGTCAGTTCCCCCGTTGGTACTGATTGGTGCTGTGCTCTCCTGCAGAAGGGGAACGCGCTGTGGAGCAACCTGGAGTGCCCGGAGACTGCGGTGTTCCCCTGGGACCAGAAGTCCACCTACATCCGCCAGCCCGCCTTCTTCCACAAGCTGGTCAGTGGTTATGTAACAACTATTCGCCGAAGGCAGAGTGAGTAGTGGGGAATAGCCCCCCCCCCCCGAGACCGAAGGTCTATTCACGGAGCCTGAGGTGAATAATTGTTTTAGTATATGCTGCACGTGACCACTCCAAAAATAAACAAGATAACACTTTTTGCCGGGATTTTTTTTGTTTTTATTAGCGGTTTATTGTTTTTTATTAGCGTTGCAAAGCGGGACATTTTACGATGAAAACAATATCCCGAGTTTGAGATCTCAATCATGGGATATTGCCCAATTTCCCGAGATAGCGAACCAATCAATTTGCGCCATCTTAGGAGGTTCACGTGTAGCATATACTAACATCGAATAGACAGAGTGGTGCTTTACTCATCCCAGACAGGAAACAAGGACTGTTTCCTGTCTGGAAACAGTCCTTGCATGTGGGATAATCGAATTATCCCACATGCAAAGCACAAAAAATAATTAAAAATAGAAAATATGTCAGTAGTAAGTAGCAATGTTGATGTAAATGGTTTCACGGATGGGTTTGACATTAATATGGTCTGCAATTAGAGAGATCCATTATCAACATTGAAAATAAAGTAAAACAAGCAACATCAGCCTGACCCCCACTCAGGAACTCCTGCCCATATATGGGCAAACAGTTAGTTCATAGTTCATAACTCCTACAGTGAGATGGCGGTAGCTTCCACCATAAGCCCCCCTCACCCTGCTCTCTGCCGCCCCCTGTGTTCCAGAGTAAAGAGGTGCAGCCGCCCCGCTCCATAGAGCACGCCCACGCCCTGCTGTTCCTAGGCAACAAGGTGACCACCGACCACATCTCCCCGGCCGGCAGCATCTCCCGGGTCAGCGCCGCGGCCAAGTACCTGTTGAGCAAACGGTGAGGGGAACGCACCCACGCACACGCCTACATGAGTACACGCACACGCACGCACGCTCGCTCACAAGCACACATACAGGTCATACTCAGAAAATTTGAATATCGTGCAAAAGTTCATTTATTTCAGTAATTCAACTTAAAAGGTGATACTAATGCATAATATAGACTCATTACATGCAGTGTGATATTCCAAGCCTTTATTTGTTACACAATTTGTACCACAATTTATGAAAACCCCAAATTCAAAATCTCATAAAATTAGAATATTATGAAAAGGTTCCACAATGTAGGCTCAAAGTGTCACATTCTAATCAGCTAATTAATCCAAAACATCTGAAAAGAGTTCCTGAGCATTATTGTAAGCAATAATCTTCAAAATTATAACCAATAAAGGCTTGGAATATCTCACTTTGCATGTAATGAGTCCACATAATGTATTAGTTACTGAAATAAATGAACTTTTGCACGATATTCTAATTTTCTGAGTATGACCTGTACATAGTCATTCATTCTTAAACACTCACTCACACATATACACATACTCTTTTACAGTCTCACACACACACTCGTTCACACTCTCTCACACACACACACGCACTCTTTCACACACTCTCACAAACACACTCTCACAAACACACACTCACTAACTCTCCCCCCCCCACCCCAGGCTGACGCCCCGGGAGTTCAACTCGTATGGCGCCCGGCGGGGGAACGACGCGGTGATGACCAGGGGGACGTTCGCCAGCATCAAGCTGATGAACCGCTTCATCGGGAAGTCGGGCCCCAAGACGCTGCACATCCCATCGGGCCAGACGGTGAGGGGGCATCTGCCTTGATGCGGGCCGTGTGTTGTGGGGTGTGTGTGTGTGTGTTGGTTGCAGGGTGTGTATGTGTATTGAAGCGGGACCTGTGTGTGTGTGTGTGTCTGTTGAAGCGGGGTGTGTCTGTCTGTCTTGATGCGGGGGGGGGTGGGGGTGGGGGTGTGTGTGTGTGTGTGTGTGTGTGTGTGTGTGTGTGTGTGTGTGTGTGTGTGTGTGTGTGTGTGTGTGTGTGTGTGTGTGTGTGTGTGTGTGTGTGTGTGTGTGTGTGTGTGTGTGTGTGTGACGCGAGGCCTCTGTCCTGACCCAGTGTGCCCTCTCTCTGTGTAGCTGGATGTGTTCGAGGCAGCAGAGCGCTACCAGAGAGAGGGCATCCCCCTCATCATCCTGGCAGGGAAGGACTACGGCTCGGGGAGCTCCAGGGACTGGGTGGCCAAAGGACCCTGCCTGCTGGTAATGTTTCATTTATACTAAGCTAGGGCTGGGCGATTAATCACATTTTTCTTCTTCTTTTTTTCTATTTTTATTAAGATTTTCCAAGTCGATACATTTTATCGTGATTTTGATTTTAGCATCAAACGATCAGAAAACTAGTTTTCATTAAATGTTTGATAGAAAGTGCAGAACAGCTGGATACATATCTGTACAACATTTTAGATTCAAGCATTTTCTTTTTGACCATTTTGTGGCAAAGTTACAAAGAGATTTTTGGGAGAGTCATGCTCATGTTTTCAAACTCAAAAACAATTGTTTGAATCATCGTGATTTCATTATTGACCAAAATAATCATAATAGCTATGGCTGCTGTACATTTATTCTAACTATATTAGAAGGACAGCAGGGGGGAGAAAGAGAGAGGGAAAGAGACACAGGTTCACCACAGCCTGGGTTGCGTGCTGCTGTCGATGCGTTTAGCACACTAATGGCGCGTTTCCACTGCAGGGTGCGGAACGGATCAGATCGCAAAGGTGCGGATCGGGTCGCGTTCCCACCGCCAAAAGTGGGCGTGACCCGGATTTTGCCGTACCCGTTTTGGCCTCGTTTTCAGGACTCCTCCGTTGGGGTACTGAAAACGAGACGAGACGCCTGAAAAGGTCCCGGGAAATTCTAGCTACACTACCCCTCCGTTGATTGGTCGACAGAATCATCACTTCCGGGTGACGCGGGGATAAAAACAAACAAACAGTAGCCTCGAGGTATTATCCTTTACAATTAACATGTCGCGTAAAACACTTGCTTGGGCGAACAAGGAGGTGGAGACGTTCGTCTGCATTCTTGGGGAGGAAGACGTTGTTTACGTAGCTGCCGCGGCGATCGACATCCGGCCTACCACCAAGGGTACTGTCGGCGGTGGAAACGCGACCTCGGAACTGAGCTGGGCTATACCGCCCCCTCCCTACCGCACCTTTGCGATCCGATCCGTTCCGCACCCTGCAGTGGAAACGCGGCTTAAAGGGCTGATTATGGTCCCACGTTCACGCAACGCAATCGCCACTCAGAGGCTTCGACACATTCCTGAACCGTTACGGTTCTGCGTCGGGTCTTAGTAAGCGGACCAATCACAGCCCTCGCTGCTGCGTCGCCTCGACTGAAGGTTACTATTTTTTGGGAGGCGGTGGACGCAAGGAGGGTCCGCAAAGACGTAAGGGGTCCGTGACCCCCTTGGGTTGCGTGAACATGGGACCGTTCTCCCCGTCCTCCTCCTCCTCATCCACTTCCCTCCCCACCCGCCGCTCTCCGCAGGGGGTGCGAGCCATCATCGCCGAGAGCTTCCAGAAGCTCCACCAGACCCAGCTGCTGGGGATGGGCATCCTGCCCCTGAGCTTCCTGCCCGGCCAGACGGCCGACTCCCTGGAGCTCAGTGGGAAGGAGAAGTTCTCCATCAGCCTGCCCGAGGAGCTGGCTCTGGGCCACGCGCTCACGGTGCAGGTGGACTCTCCTGTATGTTTTAAAGCGTTGGTTTTTATATTGTGTCTTAGTTTTATTGTTGTGTGTTTATATTATAGTTATAGGCAAGGCAATGAAAGGCAACTTTATTTATATAGCACTTTTCGTACACGAGGCAGACTGAAAGTGCTTCAGATACAGTCATAAAATAAAATAGATAAGTAAAAGAATATAGAGTTGTATATTATTTCTTAGTATCTTTATTTAAAATCCATGGACAGTGGTTCCCTTTTTGTTTTGTATTTTTTTTACCGCCTCTTTATGGCGACACTTGTTGACTCTCACTTTTGCCACTGCGCATGCACGCATGAGTCCTGTGTGTTGTTTCGATAAGGGAAGGATGGCCACAGGCGTTGTTTCATGTTAGATTGAGTCTGCATAAATATACCGACTCAATTTTACATGAAACTAATTGCATTCGTCGTCGTAATTGAGCAGCGACATATAATGGAAATGATGATTGAACGTACAAAGAATGCTCTGCATCGAAGCAGTCGTTTTTGAATGACTACAAAAGAGAAGCTCTTTGAGCCCGTCTCTCTATTTTAAAGTGTTGGTTTATTTCAATGTTGGCACACGTGTTCACAAACCGCCCTTCTGTCCGTGTTCCCCCAGACCAGCGAAGGGAAGTCGTTTGGTGTGACGGCGCTCATCGACAGCGAGATGGACCTGATCTACTACCGTCACGGAGGCCTGTTACCATACGTTGCTCGGACAATGATTTAACACCAACCCCACCCCCCTTTCGCATGCTCAAAGGGGCCCTCATCTGGCTGCGTGGGCTCAGTGTGGCCGACAGCCAGGCTCCCTCCAGCAACACAAGAAGAGACACATGCTGACAAAACCTGCTTCGCAAGGCCAGGCGCAACACGTTTTTATAACAATCCTTTGAGTTCTCCCCCCCCCCTCCAAATAGGTTGGAGTCAAGAAGCGGAAGGTTAGAAACAAATGACATCCACTATCGGTGCTAGTACAACAAAACACACGTCACGGGTCCATCCATCCATCCAAGAATGCATGAATGAAATAAGACGGTTGCCACAAGGTATGCGAGCACTTACAAGAGCACACACACACATGTGGAAATGTGAAATCACTTCTTTCTCCCCTTGCTGACATCTCGGGTCAATACAGCAGATGCAAAAAAAACAAAAAACCTTTTTGTTCATCATTGCTGACTGGTGTCAAGAAAGGACGGCTTCAGATCTCGCCGGTACTTCCAATACCAACCCAGGACCCACCAGTGATATGGCTTGGGACATATCCTCCCCCTTAGATATGTCCTGGTTATCAGATGTGTTTGTGTGACGGTCCCTCAACGCACCCTGCGCTGACACAACCATACCACCACACCTCAGTCCCACATTTCCTTGATTTGGAGCCAGTAGACTCTAGACGTCAATAAGGAACAAAATGTCCGTATGCCAATCCAGGCCATGAACACATCAGAGTACAAATCGGATTCCGCCCTTTGTGACTTTGTATGCTGTTGGTTTTTCGCCCCATGCCAGTGATTTCTACAGATTCCATCATTGAGGTTTTACCCACACGATGGATGTTTCTGCATGCCCATATAGCACCTTAGAATGGCTGTTTTACCCATGTGGCTGTCATCATTCAAATCGGTCTTCATTTCTTCTCCCCAACACATGCACTTCTTCTGCTTTGCTAGACTGTGGTGAAACCAGATGGATGAGCTCCTGTGTTTCAGGTTTAAATGCAGTGGAGTCGTAGCTACTGAGAGGGCACTGCATGGCAGATGGGTTTAGTGAACCCAGCTCCTATTGCACAACAGCTCTTGGGACTGGAGCACCAATCTGACATACCTTTCTGCCATTCATCAGGTGTTGCCCCGTTTCAATACAACTACTTACACCCATAAACATGCCCACTCCTTCCCGTTGAGTAAGGAAGAGTTCACATTCGTTCACGTGTCCAAGCCGTTTGGACAGTAGCCTAGAAGCAGAGCTTTTAAGTAGATGGCATTATGTACCTGTGTATCCATCCAATGCAACATGTCAGCCTATTTAGAACCAAGTGGAAAGCAGCATTTATGCATATATTATAACTGAGCATGTCATGAAGTTTACTGCTATTTACTTAAACCTACATGTGGATTATTTCTTTTTTACCATTAACCGACTTTTTTTTGTCTAAAGTTGTGAAAGCCAGTGTTTGCCTTGACGGACGGCCAAAGCAAGTTGGAGCAAGTAGCAAGTGTTCATCTGCTACTGATGTCCACTGCTGCCCCTAACCCCACCACCACCACCCCTAAGTCAGGTGTTCCTGGTGTCCCCTGGGTTCAGGCACAGGGCTGACCTTTTCTAGCTTCAGAAAAAGGGTTCCCGTGTTTTATTCTTTGGATTTGCAACTCGAGTGACAAATAAAGAAGTCTGCCATCCCAAGTTAAGAGTAGTGTTTTGATTCAAGTGAAAGTCTCTCAGGGAAACTATGTGAAGTGTCTTCAAGCCTTAGTTACCCAGTGTTTTTATTGGTTGGTTGGGCTGGGAAAAGACTATGGGGGGGAAACCAGGACAATTCTAAATGCTATGTGTTGGGGGATGGAATGCAGAACTAAACGTACTCCAGGGTGATTAGTAAAGGCTTATCTTAAACAATGAAGAGCTGTAATGGTTTCCAACGATTCTAGGTTCAAACCCACAACCAATATGATTAAGGTCTATCCTCACCACCGCTAATACAATACCATGCGTAGACACTCGTATCTCCACTAGGAAATTAAAAACACTGCCAGTTATTTTGCCCAACCTGTTGACTCATAAATAACCTTTCTGCATATGAAGTGCAAACCACAGTAAAATATGAATTCCAGGGAGGCCAAGAAATGTGAAAAGTGCAACTTTTATTTCATGTATTTTTCTTGACACTGTGCACGTTCACAAGTGATGGCAGCATTTGATTTACAGAAGGCTACATTATGAAGACAAATTCTGAATTTCCGACATTTAGGGTCTAGTGATTGTTTTTATAAGGAGCAACGTGACGTGTGCAAAGGAATGTCTTCCGATAGTAACCATAGTGAGACGGGATGGCACCGCAGTTTCCTGCGAGGCCAACCCATGACGTGTTAAGTTCAAGCTCTCATACAAATAAAATGAGGCGAAACAAGGGAAAAGAAACCGGGCTCATTGCTGGTTTAAAACAAGGATCATTTTGGTGACGGGTAATGCTGAACTCAGATTAAATCGATCAAGATAACAGCAGTTTGATGTATCTGTTGGCCAAACCAATAAGTCCCATGTAAACTAGATATATTCAGCTAATTATGGTCATTAGTAAAATAATTGCCATTTCAATATGCCCCTGCAATACGTAGAAAAAAGATTATAATTAAAGTTACGGGGGCAGATTTTTTTTTGTTGAAATTTGAAAAAAGGCACATCCATATAAAGTTCTGTGGTGAGTTTTTTTTTGTTTTGGACACAAGTGAAAGATCGTTCAGTATATACAGGACCTTGACCTGCATCACAGTCACAACAACAGCCTATATAACATAACAACCCCTGTCCCTTACCCAACACCACACTTGCATGGCCAACAAATATAATGCTCTGATCCTCTGCAACAATCTCACAACCAACGGTTATTTTTATCTGAAAAAAATGAAGAAAAATGCCAGAACTACTCTGGGAGGAAGTGCCAACATGGTTTCCTGTGGTAACCAATTTCATTTTTAAAACTCTTCATACTTTTTTCAATATCCCAACCCCCTCCCTTATAGAGAACAGAAGTCAGCTTCTGTACAGCGGACAAAACGATGAGCTACCCTGGCTCTTACCTTTGTCGCGGGCGAGACGCCCTGTTGTAAACAATCAACAACGCTAATGTTAAGAGGACTGGCTGATCAATGTAGGGGGCGTATACTGTCCTGAGAACAATCCCCCGTTATCCCCGTGGAAATCAATGGAATCATTGTTAAACACTTACCTGTGTGTGTGTGTGTGTGTGTGTGTGTGTGTGTGTGTGTGTGTGTGTGTGTGTGTGTATTCTTTGTCATCGTCTAATAAGAAAATATTTGTGTACGGTTAAACAAAAAAATAGATATAAAATTATCAATGCAATAGAATAAAGGGCTATGTGTTATAGTGTGATTTCTTAAAAAACAAAACTGGATTGCATCTCTTCTCCCTTTTACAATGCACCTGTTCTTCTTCTCCTTGGTTTTAAAAAAAGGCAAGAGGTAAGTGTATCAGAGAAGGCAGCCTCTTCTGTCCTCCAAAGGGCTAACGTCCACGGGCTAGGCGATGGCTTTAGCCTCAGGTAAGAACGCATCCCAGTATTTAATGAGCTGAGGAGAGATGGGGAGCTACGTTAGCATTGGTGCTAAACTGCTCCCGATTTATCCAATTGTAGAATTGTCCACTCAATGAATAAATGTAAGAAACATTAATACGATTTCTACTTCTATACAACAGCCTAAATGCTCAGAACCCAATCACCCAATAAGAGATTAGTGGAATATGAAGCAGGGCTACAATGATGAATACAATAGAATACTGACCTGTGCTGAACGTGATTTGTTGTAAACATTGATTAACTTTAAACCCCATCAGAGCAGAGGCTCACCTGTTGCTGAGCCTTGAGCTGAGCCTCAAGGTACTTGATGATCTGCCTCTTGAAGTTCTTCACCTTCTCCTTCTGTGAGAACACACACACAGAGGTGAGTGAGTGAGTAAGTGAGTGAAAGTGAGTGCCCGCATGTGCACGTGTGTTTGAGTGAGAGAAGGGAAGGGGAGGGGTGACAATATGTGTACCTGACGAAGCAACAGCGAAACACGTCGTTCACGAAATAAATCAGCTTATCAGCGTATACCAATGTGCGGTGATTTGACACTTCTTTGACTTTATATACCGTTGTTGACTGCATCTCCCCAGCACCTGAGGGCCAACAGGCTGTGCACGGGGACTTCTTTGTAAGACAATATGTGTGTTTACCTCAAAGCGGACGACTTCTTTGCGCACAGTGGAGGACACCCGGTCAAAGTCTCCCTCGTACTGGGTCACCTTGGCCTCCCACTAGGGAGGGAAAGAGGGCGGAGGGCTCGTCAGGTTCAGTGGGAAGGATGATCGTACAATCAGCCGCGATGAAAGATCGTGTTCAATTCTCCAGACCACAACCCCGGGCCTTTGCAAAGCAGAGGACGGATGCACCACAACATTGAGTCATTTATTTAATGCACCACATTTAGTGGGCGTGGCACTTGAGTGGCCAATCAGATTACAGTGGGGGGGGGGGGGGGGGGGGGGGGGGTGGCGGCATGTGCCAAATCAGGCCCCCTTCTTGTCAGACCCGCCCCTGCGACCAAAACACCTCCCATGGGTACATCGGATGGGGGGGGGTTGTACATTGGGTGGGGTGGGGTGGGTGGGTGGGGGGGGGGGGTTGGGGGTGTACCTCAGCGATGTCGTCCTTAGCCTGCTGCAGCTTGTCGGGCTTGTTGGCCCAGAGCAGCTTGGCCTCCGACTCGCGCTTCTTCTGCAGCATGGTCTGGGCGTCCTGCCAGCGCTGCCACGCCTTCATACGGTGATCGAAGGAGCCCTAGGGAGAGCCAGCGGCCGCATTAATACCCAACGCGTCTCTCAGTCATGAGGCGAGCGGTGGCCACGCACTGTTCCGGCACCGGAAACCACTGCATGAAGGCTTAGTTATGGTTCCACGCAGTCGTGGACCTGTTTTGGTTCTGCGTCAGGTTTACGTCAACCGACCAATCACAGCCCTTGCTGCTGCGTCGCCTCAACGCAAGATTACAATTTTTGGGAGGCGCACCTCCGGACCTTGCGGTGGACGCAAGGAGGGTCCGCAAGGACGCTAATGGGTCGGTAAGACCCCCTAGCGTGGCGTCAACGTGGAACCATAACTACGCCTTTCGGTACCCCCCTACTCAGACATACACACGCACGCACGTACCCGGACAGAGCCCAGGAGGCGGATGTAGTCGGCGATGAGCTCGGCGAAGCTGAAGGAGTCGCAGGACGCCTGCTCCTGGTGCAGCTGCTCCATCTTGTCCTCCACCTCGGCCAGCTGGGACAGGGCGCGAGACAGCGCCGTGTTGTCCTCCGAGCTGCCCAGCATGGCCACGCTCTTGGAGAAGCAGGCCGTGTTGAGGGACAGCTCTGCCGTACGTCGGAGGGGGGGGGGGGGGAGGGAGAGGGAGAGAAGACGATGAAAGTCGGGCCCCCGTCCACACGGGGCGAAAACAATCTTTTCCCCTCCGTTCTCCTTGGACGCGTTTCAGGAATATCCCCGTAAAGACGGACTCGTTGCGAAAACGCATGGAGCTGTAGAAACGCTGCGGTACTTATTCAAGGCCACTGTGTGGCGCTGGTTCTCCAGTAATAAAAGAAGAAGACTAAGCGGAGAAAGCGTTTTTCAAACGTTTTAGATTGAGCGGAAAATACTGACTAACCCTGAATGTACAGTTAGTGATTACATTGACCAAGGTGCTGTATTTAAAGCGAAAAAAGCTAAAAAAAAAATAATACAAATCCAATATTTCTTTTTTTACGGAATTCTAATGTGGGGTGGCGATGACGTCATCGTTTGCGTATCAAGTGTCCACACGAATCCGAACACGAAAACGGACCTTCTTAGGGTCTTGATTCGATATCGATTCGATATTGATCCAATTGCTTCGATATCGATTCAATAATACGTGCAGATGACAAAAATACCTAGATATTATTTAGAATTGAACCATTTCAAAATGAATTAAACATTGCATTGTGCTCTAACTAGCAAAAAGGGAATACACCATTGTATAGTATTGTTCCCGAGCTAAACTTGCAGCATAAAAGTAATAATCATAACATGGACAAATGTAAAAGGGCATGTACATTTAGAAATACTCGCTTCTAGATTACAATGACTGAGTATGCTTCTTTTTTTTTTTCAACAAAATTCTGAATCGAAATTGAAATCGAGAACAAATTAATTGCAGTGCATTGATGAATCGATATTTTTACCCAGCCCTAATAAGGACCCGACGGGGTGTGTTGCGGGCGGCGGGCTGACCTTTCCTGTGGACCACCAGAGACTCCACCATGCCGTGGAGCTTCCTGAACTGTTGGTCGGCGGCCTCCACCTCCTGCAGCTTCTCCTCGAACCACTGCAAGAGGTTCAGAGGTTTGGATTCGTGACATACTCGTACAGGACACGCAGTCAAATGTTTGCGTAACGCACGCTGTATTTTCTTTCAATTAAAATACAATAGAATAAATAAAAAAAAAATACAATAGAAGTTTAAAAGAAATGGAGAATATTCTAAATATATATCAAATTAAAACCGGATAATCAGGGAGATGTCAAAAATTGTATTGTCCAAAATGGCCGGGGTGAACGTGTCAAAGTGCATGGTCCAGTGGTCCGGTATCACTTAGTGACTGAGTTCAGGGCTCTGATTGACTGGGGGAAAAAACTTTTCAGACGCAACCCAGGCGATAAGTGATGGTGTGATCCAGATGCCCCGGACACCAGCCTTCCGAGTTGCACTTGTGACATCATTTCCGGTCTCGGAGCACTTACAGCGTTCCCGTTCGTCATTGTGATGGTGTCATGAAATTGGCTAGTCGTTGTTTATTGTTAGCTACATTAGCGTTTTTAGCAAACCAACTCGAAAACAAACAACTTTACGTTGTATTGCATTCACAGCAAGACCGTGCAATGCATAAAATTAAGATGACATTAAGATGACCAACGTGTTACAAATACAAACTAGGTACGCTCTCAGAATTCCGAGGAGGCTTGACCAAAAGGGGGCGTGGCCAAAAGGGGGCGTGCCTCCGTGGAGATTTCCCCACTTGCAACTCGGAAGACTGGTGTCAGAGGCATCTGGAACACACCATTAGCACCACATTGCAGCAGCCCCATCACCCCCCCCCCCCCCCCCGGATGAGGAAGACGATGAGGAGGACCACCCACCACGTCCGACTCGTTCATCTTGATGGTCATCTTGCTGACGGCGTCCGTCGCCTTGTTGAGCATCTTGAGGAAACCGGCGCCGCTCAGAGCCTGGGTGCCCACCGCCCTGGGTAACTACAAACACACACATCAATAATCCCATCTAACCTCACCTACGTCACAGTGTCTGAACCTACGCCTCTCGGAGCCTATTTCTAACACCCACTCACTTAAGTCGTTCTTAAATCGAACCGTCTCTAGACCTCTCCCAAATCCAACTATATCTAAACCGCTCTGAAATCAAACTATATCTTAACCTCTCTGAAATCAAACTATATCTTAACCTCTCTCAGATCTAGCTACGTCTAAACCTCTCTCCAATCAAACTATATCTAAACCTCTCTCAGATCTACTTATATCTAAACCTCTCTCTAATCCGACGATATCTTAACCTCTCTCAGATCTAACTAAGCCTAAACCTCTCTCCAATCAAACTATATCTAAACCTCTCTCTCTCTCTAACCCACCTCCTCCTTCTCCAGGAACTCTCTGACGTCGGGGTCTTGCAGAAGGGACGGGTGGCACACCACTCTCTGCAGGTACCTGGGGGGGTACAACCAAACACATGTTCATTCCTATGATCCCTACAACACTGCTCTACATATCGGGTGATTACATAAACGCTTTTTAGACATTTTTTAGACATTTCCGAAGATCAAACATTGACAGTCACTATTTAAATAGTGGTTTACTACGAGCAGTCATCAAACAGATTCACTACAATTAGACTAATGGTCAGCGAATGTATGCGGATAATACAAATGGAGCAAGAAAAGGGGAATTCCTGACGCAATGAAACCCAGTAGTGACCACTTTAGCCCAATGAAAGTTGAAACCAGAGTTCCTCTTAAAACATCCATTCATTATAGTCTTGGAAAGGGAGCCAGCTACTGCTTTACTTTATTGTTGACACAACCTTCAACCAGCCAGTCCACCCTCACCCCCCCCCCCCCCCCCCCCCCCCCCCCCCCCCCCACCTCACAGACAACCACGGCGTGGCTTTATCGATGACCTTGTCCATTTGCACAACTGTGTACCCGGTCGTTGTCATGGTTCAAAAAACAAAAAAGCTAAGAGTAAGATACCAGATAAGCCATGCCATGCATGAAGCCAACACGATATCCCTGCCATGTCTCACATGATGGCACGCTGTTTCTCAGTCCCTCCCCCCCCCCCCCCCCAACCCCAACAAATGACCCGTCTCTGCACTCGCCGTCTCACCCCGCTCTGTAATTACTGGATGTGTGTCAGGTGACTAGACGGGAGTTTTCTTCTAATTACCTCAATCCTAATGATGGACTATGACAGACATTCTAATCCGACGCCGTGGTGTTCGTCACTACTTGCGTACCTCTCCAGGGCCGCCCTCCTCCTCTCCACAAACTCCCCAGAGGACGAGTCCTCTTTCCCCACCTTCACCTTGGTCATGCCTGGGGAGGGGAGAGAGAGAACGCAGCACACTCGGGGGGTGAACCACCGCACTTATTCACTCCCAAGATGTTCCCAAACAAACCAAACAAGGGATCGACCGATATGTATTTTTTAAGGCCGATAGCGATACAGATTTTTTTTCAGCCTTAGCCGATGACCGATATGCCGATACCGATTTTCTTGAGCCGATATTTGGAGCCGATACTGCTTTTGCTCCCTCAATTTAGATCATAAAAATAACACAATGATGGTCACAAATGTTACGAGTCTCAATTTAATAAAGGAACGTTTATTGAACTGTCTGTAAATCACGGCAGGAAAAATATCCCCAAAAATCAAAAGGCGAAAAAAATCGGCAAATGCCTATAAAGCAAATATCGACCGATATATCAGTCGATCACTAAACAAAACCCGGGGAAGAAGGGAGCAGAAGGGAGCCGGCGCTTGCCCTAGAGCTGCTCGATTATGTGAAAAATCATAATCCCGATTATTTTGGTCAATATTGAAATCCTGATTATTCAAGCGATTATTTTTTAGTTTGAAAACATGACGTATTTATTCAGCACGTCTCTCCCAAAAAAAACCGCTGTAACTGACAACTTTGAAATTTCGCCTTAAAAAAAATACACAAAATGGTCAAAAGAAAATGTTCCAATCTAAAATAATATACAGATTTGAACCAGCTGTTCTGCCCCTTCTTTAAAACATAAAAAAAAAAAAAACTAGATTAGGTTAATTTTGTGATCGAAATTCGATTCATCGTCCAGCCCTACTTACCCATAATGCTCTTCTCCGGCGGTGGCGGTACGATGAAGCCGTTGGGCGCGTGTTTCTCCGTCAGCTTCTCATAGAGGCCCAGGAAGTCGCTGAAGCGCCGTCGCACCGTGAACGTCTTGGTGCGGAACATGGCGAGCGTCGTCTGGAGAGGAAACAGGAAGAACGGGGGCACCAGCAGGGAGGTCAGGCAGAGCGGGCACGGTACAAAGTCCATACATTGGGAAAAGGAAAAGTGAAAACAGGAATCCGGAATTGCCTGCGTGAAGGCCAATAAAGCTAAATCCTGAACGAATTATGGGTTTGATGATCTTGAAAGGGCCATTTAAAACTGACGTCACGATATAAGATAGGAGGCGTAGGACTGAAGATTGATGAAAGCAATTCAAAATTGGCTAGAATTTCAGTCTAAAATATTTAAGTAGAGTTAACCAAGTTACAGAATGATATTTCTGATGTTTTTTTGTAATCGTTAATACATCATGAAGACAATGCACAAAACTGAAGTGTGAAGAAAGGATAGATTTCTATGGAACATGCCCTTTAGTGGAGCATGAAGAATATACAATGTGGTGTTATCGGAGACATTGGCTCCGCCTTCTCAAATGGAGAACTGAAAGCTTCATGGTTGATAAGGTTTCAGAAAGAGGCAGAGTTTACCTGCGTGGAGACTTTGTAGGCCATGTACGCATTCATGCCATCACCTGGAACGAGAGGAGAGATTAGTTGGAAGAAACAACCAACAATGCTAAAAGTCTTAATATCGAACCCACAGCAACGTAGATACCGTTAGGGTTAGGGTTAGGATTTCCAGCTAATGCATTTGCAACAACTAAGAGGCTTAAGAGTAGGTGGGGGTGCTCTCCCGACCCACAGCAGATCGAGTTCTTAGTCATCGTCTCCATTTTTTTTCCCCTCACCTATTTTCTCTGGGTTGGTCACAGAGATGTTGACATCAAAGTTATCTTCCTGTTCCTCCTCTTCCAGCTACAGGAATGAAAACAAAACAATCAAAAAGTGTATTTTTCCCACAATGGTAGATATGTCTTTTTAGCTTCAGCCACTCATTGTTCAGAATACATTTTGACGTAAATATGTTTGCTATAGACTTTATGTTAGACTTTTATGTTTGCTATAGCCTTCTGCTAAAATCTTAAATACATTGCACTTTCTAAAAAGCTTTTTAACTTTGCCTCTATTTTCTATTTTAATACTACCTTTATTTTACTAAAATGCCCTTTTAACTTTTTACTTACTAAAAAGCCTTTTTAACTTTCAATTTAATTTTTTCTTAAATACATTGCACTTTCTATTTTACTCATTTCTTGCATATGTTTTCTTTTACTTATCTATTATTTTATTTTATTGTATGACTGTTTATATGTGAAGCACTTTGAGTCTGCCTTGTGTATGAAAAGTGCTATATAAATAAAGTTGCCTTGCCTTGCCTAAATGTATGTATTTGGATGTGTACATGTACATGTACATGGGTGTCCGTAGAGGTATTGCCGTGGATATAGGCCCAGTCTGGATGTGGATGTATATTCAGATGTGCATATTGATTATGGTTACGCAAATAGTTGTTTATATGGCTGTGTAGATGGATTGGATGTCTATCCGTAAACGGATGCGTTTGCATATATGGATGTGTACCTCAACCAGCCATCAGAATGTTCCCATGAATATGTATGATTATCGCTGGGTATGTTTATATGCATGTAGAGATGTGTATGTGTACAGAGAGACATGGATGTGTACATGGATGGAAGTGGATGCAGAGATGTGTACGTGTATATAGATGCAGACATGGCTGTTTACCTCCTCCAGGCTGGCAGAGTGTGTCTTGGACAGGTCGGCAGCAGAAGACAGGGTGGTTGCAGATGTGGATGGCTTGGCTGCTGTAGTGTTCTTCTTCCTGTCGGCCCTGGGGCTGTCCAGAGACAGCTCTACTGTGGCTTCTGCCCACCACCACCACCACCACCACAAGCACAGGGGTTAGTTTATCACACAGACTGATGGTAGAGCTAGCGTTGAATCAATGGGTTTGATGATGTTGAGAGGGCCATTTAAAACTGACATGCGTCACAATATAAAGATAGGAGGTGTAGCAGTGATGGATTGATGGAAAGCAATTCAAAATTGGCTAGAATTTCAGTCTAAAACATTTAAGTAGAGTAAACCAAGATCCAGAATGAAGTTTACAGAGATCGGTAACCGTGTTAAAGAGGAGATTAATAAAATGCATAAAATGTGTATATCGCTGTCACACAAGTCCTGCAGTAGATATCGGAAGGCGTATAAAAAGGAAGTTTAAATACGGCTATTATTGCCATAAGCCCCATTCTCCTGCCCTATCCCTGCACAGGGGGTCCCAGTATGTAAAGAACCTTACCTTTACACTCACCCCTTTCAGAAGTTAATATTAACTGAACATGAGGCCCTTTTATTAGGCACTGAGCTACACTGTGGTTTTTAATGGGTGTTTGCCAACGGTCTAAATATTGCATGCTATCTAAAAGCAAAGCTTTTAGATTGTTACTTTTGGATGGCGTTTTAATAGCTTTCAGATTTGATCAATTGTCGAGGGAAAGAAACAGGAACCACCGACCCACCTGCGAATATATCTCCCTCTTCAGCCGCCCCGTGGACCCCGTTGGTCCTGGAGCTGCTGGCGGCGGCGGCGGCCTTCGCGGCAGTGGGCGCTATGGTAACCGCTTCCTCAGAAAAAATGTCGGCCGGTTCCTTCTCGTAGTTGTTATTCAAAGGCCCGCCCACGTCACCAAAACCAGCACCAGCACCAGCACCACCACCACCGAGACCGCTGGTCTTGGTCCCGACCGTGGTCTCCCTCTGTTCCCGGCTCGCCATGTTCCCGGCTTTCTTAGCGGCGGGGGCGCCCAGCGGCTCGCCGAAGATGTCCTCGTCCACCTCGCCGAAGAGGCTGGAGGGCTGCGGCGGCTGCTGCTTGGCCGACTTGGCGTGCCGGGACTCCCCGAACAGGTCGTTGGGATCGTCTTCAAACAGGTCCAGGGGAGGCTGCGGCGGCTGCTGCTGCTGGGGGGGGGGGGCGGGTTGCTTCACCGCGGCCGTGGGAGGCGGCCCGGCGTCGGCGAGGTTTGCCAGGGGGTCGAAGAAGAGGTCTTCGGACAGCGGTTGTTTTTCGCCGTTGGCAGAGGCCTGGCCGATGTCGACCTCGAGCAGAGCTCCGGGCTGCTCGTGCGCGGCGCTTCCTGTGGCGACATCGCCGGGGGGGAGGGCAGTGCTCACGTCCTGTGGGTCGGACGAGGCTGCCGCTGAGTCAGCAGGAACCTCCAGCAGCGTTTCCTCCTGCGACGAGTCGCTATCACTTCCCGATAGGTCGACAAAATCCTCGCAGGCTTCTTCTGAGGGCGTCTCGGCCTCGACCTCCACCAAGGGGCTCTCTGCAGCGGCGGCGGCGGTCGCCTGGACGCTCGGGACGTCCGTCGAGAGGTCGACGAGGTCATCAAACTCATCCAGGGGTTCCTCCACGAGTTCGGCCACAGGTTCGGCCACGGTCTCGACCGCGGCTTCGACCAGGGGTTTGACCACGGCTGCGGCGGCCGGCTTGGTTTCCGTCTCTAGGATGGGGCTACTCATGAGGTCAAGGGGCGGCTCAAACAGTACCTCGCTGGGTGCATTGGTTATCGTTGTTGGCAGTGCAGGGTCCATGTCTGACATTGTAGGACCGCTCTGTGGGAAAGGTGTTTAAAGAGATGACGGTTGAAATGGGTACTTCTGGGCACTTGAATGCAAAACACGATAGTCACTGCCCTTTAAAAACATCAGGGTCTATTGATTAATTAGTAATTCACTGTGATAATGAATCAGAATTCTTAATTATTGACATTATGCACGCACACTACAAAATAAATTAAAACTTCATCTTATTCAGAATTACATATTCATATCAATTCAATTATTGCATGCAATTCATACAAGATATGACCTAGTAACGCAATGAGTGAGTGCAATTATGTTTCATTGCTGGAGATGTTTGGTTGGTGCAAATCAAATGTAACATGTCACAGATCAGAGAGCTCTTGAAGAAGAAAGCATCCGGGTTCTGGACATGTGACCACAGCTGAGCCTCACATGACATTTGAGCTCAAGGAGCATTTTATACGCTTAAAAACTACGCAAAAACGACCGATTTCACAATCGTGGAATTCCAAATACAGAGAGAAAACCGTGCAACGTTACAGTAGCCTACTGGATTGAATGTGCAAGGATAGTTTAACCAATTGATTTCGTCTGATCGCGTACTTTGATGAGCTGAAGATAAATAAATCTGCCGTCCAATGATAACGTCACAGATTCCCTGAAGACAACATCAATCCCATTAATTCATAATTTAAATAAAAATGACACCAGCCTACCGTGATGAATGTTAGCAACAAATCACAGCGAAAAACGGTCTTATTTCACAACAGTCGCTTGCCAACTATAACCAAAAAGTTTACTATAAAACAGACCATACAGACACAACGAGTTTTTAAAAAGGAAAAGCAATCCAAAAAAAATGCAGTTCTGTGTCGGTGCAAACGTTAAGCGTCCTTGTAAATCCTGCACAAACCAAACTCGTTCGGGGTTATCGGTGAACCGTCCGCTACAGTCAGCACGTCCGTGTGACCGCTTGAAATAACAACATTAACTCTCAATCTCCTGAGGCGACCCACACACTGCACTGTCAGCCCCTTTCAAACCCTCAACTTTACGGGCAAGTCTCTGGTTAGCAGCGTTAGCTTAGCCTGTCAAACGTTAGCAAACAAGTAGGCGAGGCGCGTCGCCTCTGCCATCGCGCTACGAGACATACCGCCGATAGGAAAAGGTCGTCTCCGTCCCCGTCCTCGTCGCTCACACGGTCTCCCACACCCTCACATTCCGCCAGGTCTTGGTCCTCCGAGTCGGGGAAAGGAGGAGGACTGGTGCGCTCTGAACTGGTCGCCATCTTCACTGTTATCTGACGGACTTCTGGGGAGGTGCCGTCACACTGATCCCGCTCCCTTTTCTTTTTCTTTTTTCTGTGTGTGCTGACTGTGGAGATCAAGATAATGCTGTGTCTGCTACCTCATGGGTTACCAGCTAACTTAACTCCACGCCTAGGGCAGAAGTCATGCGGTACTCGGGGGAGGACAGCAGGCAGGTAGTAGTAGAGAGGAAGACGGCAGCCGCGGGGTTCACGAGTTTCCGCTACTTCCTGGTATCCCAGTGGCTTCACTTCACCTAGCTGTGGTTGTTGACGTTCTGGGTCTGGAGGCTAGACACACGCACACACACTCGTAGCGCACACGTAGATGTCAGGGACACGCTACTCGGCCCGGCTCTGAAGTTAAACAAAAACCACAGACTCTATGAAGACCGCCCGATGTCTCGCCGCGGATGTTCAGAGGACTCGGAAGCCAGGCAAACTCTTCTCAGCAGCAGTGAGTCGGAGCCAGAAGAAGTGCATTCAGATGGAGGTATACGCTTTATTGTGAGCATGATCAACAGCCAGCCGCAGGATGCACCACGCTTTGCGGTCGACTGTCGCTGGTTTCTGGCTGGTCTTACTTCGCTTGATACCCCGCGTTTGAATAGTGGAGACATTTGATTTGATTTGACCTTAGAAATAAAAAGACCATTTGTTACTTTGTAGTTCTCTCAGTTGAACGCTACCATCAAACTCTTCTCCCACTAAAGAGAAACATCTTATGGGTTGTTTACAATCCTTTCAACCTCGCTAACCTACTTTCCAATCCAATGCGGTTTTGAATTTTGTTTAACATCCTGTTTATATATTTTTTATGCTAATGTATGACCAACCTGTGTTTGTTAACAACAATTATTCAAACTGACCAGTGCCTGGATGTTGTTAAGAATAACGGATGGGATACGAGCAATATCGTACAGTAATGTCAACTGAGTCTGTGTATGCTGTCTCTCTCTATGCAGGTGAAGACATATTGTATAGTAGCCAACGCATCCCCTCTCACGATGACCAGGGAAGTGCACCAAGAAGGTTAACCTATGAGGAAGCAGTTGAAGAAGCAGGTATGTTGTATCTCTGCTGGAAACGTTTGTTCCTCTTTTCTCATACAATTGGCAGCAAGCTTAATTTGTTAACTGATGCTCCTTTGTTTGGGCTTTGCATACATTTTTACTGGGAAGGATATTTACTTAAAATAATAATCGTATTTCTATCTCATCTTTGAAATAATTGTACGTTTGGATGTTGGGCTTCTTGCTCAAGGATTCAGGTAAATATCAGATCACAGACATTGGAGTTTGAGCCCAGAATGTAGACGAGTACACCAGTAGGCTATCCTGCCAAATATGGCAGAGCAACTTCTATGGAGGCTCAAACCATATGAAAATGACAACACTGGGGAAATAACCTTTTATGTTCCCGGGAAAAAAGTAACAAATTAGGAAAAAATAGGAAACATTAAAACCTCCTTGCAAATTGGTAGCTGTAATGGGTCAATTCTGTTTCTCTAACTGCCGTTTGTCGATTGTGCCTTTTCCCTGCCCCCCTTGGGGCAGTCAAGGGTCAAAGGATCCAACTGAGAAGTCCCCGCTACGTCTCCCCACGTTGCAACCGGCAATGATCAAATGAAATAATGTTTACCTAAAGGACAGAGTGTCCTGTGTTCTCATCAAGTACAAGAATGGATAAGGGGATCCCTTCTCCCTCAGGCCCGGTTTACCTCAGGCTAAAAGGTTAACGTTGGATAACGCTAGGTGGGGTGCCTAGACAGCACAAGGAATAGGAGACAAGGCTTAGTTGATGGAGGGGAAACAACATATCGATTTTTCCATCATTTTTCATGTGGGGAGCAGAGCTGTTCTCTGCATTTACGTGAGAATGTTTACTGTATGAGAAGTCCTTGGTTTTGCCAATGCATTGGACTTCTCCTTGCGGAGCTCTTAAAGAGGCCTCGGATTATTGTGCGGTCTCGGATTATTCTATGTTTGTTGTATGACACATTAGCCTAATTATTCTAAGTCCGGATGACTCTTTATTCTTAAACAGTTTATACAGAAACGATTGAAGTGGTCCAAATTCCGACCACAGTAATGAGATGGTAATCTTTAACCAGTCCTCTCACTTCCTACTTGAATGCATTCGTCACATGAGGGGAAAACAAATAACAATGGAGTATATAACTGCAGAACCTGTTTTCTGAGAGCCCTTTTTTTCCATTGCTTACAAGGATACAGGATCAGGACATTCAAATGGCTTGGGGCTTTGTCTCCCAGGAGAAAGTTAGTGGCATGAGGGCTAAACACAACTGCTCTTTAATGACCTCAGACGGTACATGTATTCACCATCGGCGTTGGATAGTGTCTGCTAAATTATTAAATAGAAGTCAAAGTCGGAAAAATATTGCTATTGCTTCTTTCTCGACTAATTCTCATCCAACCCATAGTTACTGTTATTGGCGAGCCCTGTGTGTGTGTACTACGATGACGTCTCTGTGTTTAACCTTTTATTTAACCAGGAGAAGTCTCATTGAGATTAGAAATCTCATTTACAAGAGAGTCCTGGCCAAGGCCAAGGCCGGAGCACAGTTCCATGGTTACAGATAATAATTCGAAAACAACAGAGAACAAACAAATAAGTCACACTCAGAGCATCATCATCACACAAAAACGTACAGCCGTAAACAGCCTACTGCCTCTTTGTCCCCCTCAGGTTTTGGGGTGTTCCACGGGCTGCTGCTGCTGGTGTGTGGCTGGGCCAACGCCAGCGATGCGGTGGAGATCCTGTGTGTGTCCTTCCTGTTGCCCACGGCACGCTGCGACCTGCAGCTCAGCTCCTCCGACATGGGGCTGTTGACTGCCAGCATCTTCCTGGGTGAACACCCTATGCATATACGTATTTAACAACTGTTAGCCGAAGTGAATAGTGCTATAATAGCTATTCCCCACTATTCACTGAGCCTGAGGTGAATAATTGTTTCAGTATATACTACACGTGAACACTCCAAATTAAACAAGGTAACACTTTTGGCAGATATTTATTTGTTTTTATCAGCGGTTTATTTGTTTAGATTAGCATCACATCTTAGGATGTTCACGTGTACCATATAATAAATACATGGATACATATACAACTCATATTCTACACAGCAGCCGCCATTGTGGTGTCAAGTCATCGTGACTCAGCATATACTCAAAGTGACCACCGCATGGGTTGCTGGGTTGGCCTGACGTTGTCAACGTTAAGCAATGGTCCCCCAGTTACTGATTAAGGATCCATATATTGATGGCGATTTTAGTGCTATCAAGACGTTAAATAACCTGTTGCATCGGAAGTCAAAGTAAAGAAGTGTACACTTCTTAGGAAAGCTGGCATTCAAACATGTGTGTATTGTAGGGAGAAGCCACCTCAGTAATGGAGACTTCCGGTACTTCCCCTGATTCGTGTATAGACCCTTTATCTCCTATAGAGCCTTTATCTCTGCAGACCAGTGTTTCCTAACCAAAGGGCGGGGACCCCAGTTGGGTTGGCCTGATATGCGTATTTGGTCACAGGGGATGAACTATAGATTTACTGTATTTTGTATATAATTGAAATCTTTGTAAGGCCTCACACAGACTCCATGTACAGATTATATCGCCCAATGATTCATACCAAAAGCGAGCTACAACAAACATGGTGTGATGTGATGTTGATGAGGTTGAAAGAATGGGGAGGCAACACACACACACACGCACACACTTATTATTACGAACATATATGTTTGTAAGAATTAAACAATAAGTAATATTGTAATTTATGTGTTGGTTGACAGGAATGATGGTGGGAGGCTACCTGTGGGGGTACCTGGCTGACCTGAGGGGGCGCAAGAGAGTCTTAATCGTGTCTCTGAGCGTTAACGGTGTGTTTGGTGCCCTGGCGAGCTTGGCCCCGTGGTTCTGGCTTTTCCTGCTAATGCGGTTCATCAGTGGTGTGGGGTGAGCACTTCTAAACAACTTTTTTTTATCAAAAGTATGAATCTAAATTTGTTTTCAGAGCAGAAGGCCAGCAGGTTTCTAGCAGTGCTAGCCAGCTTGTGTGTTCTGCCCTTATCAGTTTCTCTGTAGAACCATTAAGAACCATAATGATAAGGACATTGTGTAAACTGGATTCATACGCAGCTAATAGCCGTAGTATTATACTGTTATTGGAATGTTTCGTGTCTCAAAATTCCAAAAGTGAAACGTTATTCCCAGAGTCATCTATGTGTTCCGTCTACATATGTTCACATATGGGTTTGATTAAGGTGCCTAGGAACTAGTAATTTGTATAAGGACAACTCCTAGTGTACTCCTACTTTACGTGTGGTTCCTCTTGGGGTTATGTCCAGGGTGGGAGGCTCCATCCCGGTCATCTTCTCCTACTTCTCGGAGTTCCTGCCCCGTCTCAGACGAGGAGCCATGATCAGCTCGCTGGCCACCTTCTGGATGGCCGGAAACATCCTGGCTGCAGGTGGGTCCAACATGCTATCACTCCTACGCTCTTCCCCATGGCGACGGCAAAGCTCTCCTAGTGGGCGACCCTGGTATCAACGTCCGGTCACACATTTTGTAACGCCGCCTCTTGCGGTTTTTGGTTCTCTGTGCCGTCTGCCCCAAGAAGTTCTTCAACAACATAAGGTGCGTTTCCATCCCCCTGATTTTATGCGAACTTTGAAGTATCGAATCAGTAAACGGTGATGGAAACACCAAAATTCGCATAAAAATCCTCTAATTCGCAAAAAGGTTTATCCGCTCGCTTGAGGTGGTTTTTGAGAAATGCGAAAGAGAGTAAATTTGCAAAATGGGAGATGGAAACACACTTTTCGAAACAACTGTGACGTAGCGAACTTTGAACACACAGGACTGACAGTCTTTCCGATTTCCGCATAACGACCGGCCATAGCAACCCTGCCGACATCAACGTGTAACGTCATCACCCTATTCCGCTCCAACCACTTGATGGAAACGCACCTAATTCAAATTACTTTTTTGGGAACTTTCTAAAGATTCGCATCACCTTTTAGATGGAAACACAGCTATAGTAGCACGGCTGGACCTGCGATTAGATGAATAATTATTGTGTGTCTGTGTCCCTCTCTGTGCCTGTGTCTTGTGCGTATGTCCATCTTCTTCTCCCCAGGTCTGGCCTGGTGGGTGATCCCTGCGTCCTGGGCTCATGTCCAGCTGGGGCCGCTGACCATGCAGAGCTGGAGGGTCTTCGTGGTGCTGTGCTCGGTCCCTAGCCTCAGTTCAGCGCTGCTCTTCAGCCTCATGATGCCCGAGAGCCCCAAGTTCCTCATGGAGGTACATCCTGTCTGCCGCCATGTTGGAGCCTGTTAGAGGTGGATCTCATATATAATGTTTGTTATGTAATGTTGTTTATCTAATGGTTGTAATCTAATGGTTGTACTAGTATCTATTACTTGAGATTTAATGTTTGAAATCAAAATGCTTCAGATCTTATGTTTTCTATATACAATTTTTTAATCAAACGTATCAGATATAAGGCTGTCAATGTCGTGTTTCTAATGTAATGTTTGTTTTCTTATATTTGTAACCTCATGTGTTTCATATAATGTTTGTTATGTTATGTTATGTTTGGAATGTAGTTTGGAATGTGTGTATTCTAATGTTGGTTATGTTTGGAATGTGTGTAATGTTATGTTATGTTATGTTTGTAAGGCTGGACGGAAGAAGGAGGCGCTCCATGTGTTCCGTGTGATGTTTTCCGTGAACCACTGGAGATCCAGCAAAACCTTTCCGGTACGAAATGAATTCACCCACTTTGGCTGTGTCAACCTAGATAGGTTCTCCCATTTCTCCCTGTGACTCTGTTTGCTTTCAACTCAATTCGATTTTATTCGTATAGCCCTTAATCACCATGACAGTCTCAAAGGGCTTAACAGGCCAAATATTTATGACTCCCCCCTTTACCCAAGCCCAAGCTATCAGTGCTCATTCCTTCAAGTAACGTAATGATATGTACACATAAGGGAGTACTTGTTACTGTTTCGTCATGCTGTTTACTTGCTGCTCCTTAGCCTGAACGCAGTCAGGACTAATGGCGACGGCAACAGACAAAAGTGTATCATCAGCACTGAGGCTGCGATCAAGTAGAAAATGGACAAAGTGTGCGTGTGCGTGCCTGGACCTGCCTCGGTCTGGAGTTTGCAACGCTCCGAGAAATGCGGCCACAGTGAGCCAGCGCGGAGGGCTCGGAGTGAGCTGTCTGTCCTCTGACCTGTTTTCCAGATGTTTGGCCTGGTCACGAGTTCCCCGCGCTCGCAGACGCGCGTGAGCAGCCAGGCGTCCTGCTGTGGCCGCCTGCTGGAAATGGTAACGGCCCAACAGATGAACAGACGCTATAGGTCTACAGCAAACACAATGGGATTAGGAGAGGGATCTCTTTAGGGGAACGTGTTTGGTGTGTCACTCAAGAAAGTGTCGGTCCCTTATTAAGTTATTCATGTTTTTTATATTGGATTGTATTTATGTTTGTTGTAGTAAACAACGAGCAAGCAGCAGTCATCAATAATGGCAATGAAATGCTTAAAATTCCTACCCAGAATAGTACGAATGAGACGATAAGATTAAAACATCTTGGAAAAATCACTCACTTTTATAGTTGGAAATAAGTGCTCCACCAATTACTTTTACTCACTTGTCCATTTCCTGGCTCCTGCAGGGCCTGGCTCCCATCAGACAGATTTTCTCTGGCCCCCTGAGATCTAGGAGTTTTGTCCTCCTGGTGGTCTTCTACACCATCTCCTTCGGGTAAGGGTCCGATTGCTGGGTGTGATGTACTTTATTTAGTGCATGTCATTGATTGGAGAATAGGATCTCTTAAATGCGTGTGGGTGTGTTTATTTTTAGCGTTCATGTCACTGTGCCTTTTAGGTGCTAAATTAGTACTTTGTGTGTGTGTGTGTGTGTGTGTGTGTGTGTGTGTGTGTGTGTGTGTGTGTGTGTGTGTGTGTGTGTGTGTGTGTGTGTGTGTGTGCGTGCGCGTGCGTGCCTGTGTAGGTACTACGGGTTGTGGATGTGGTTCCCGGAGCTGTTTAAACGGACTGAAGATGGAGGCTCCCCGTGTGCCAACGTGTCCCGCGTGCCCCAGCTCCTGAACCAGTCCTACTGTTACCCGCCCAACACAGCAGGTCGGCACCAGGACGGAGAACACACACACACACACACACACACACACACACACACACACACACACTATAACTACTAGTTATTGCGTGAAAGTGCTTGTTTAAAGTGCTTTCTAGCATTGTTGAATTGTATACTCACATGCTGTTTATGAAGGCAGCACAACAACTGTATTGAGAAGCATACATACTAGATCCACCAGATTAAGATGAGACGCAATGTTTATTTTATTAAACCCAGACGAGAAATTCAGCCTTTTCTTTAATCATCAACACAACCCCTCCCCCTCTCTATAGCTTGGTAGCCAAGGCTGTACACGCAGGTAATTGATCTGTGTTTTTTTTGTTCTTCCAATGGCAGTTTATATGGAGGGCTTCATCGTTGCCGCCTCAAACCTACCCGGCAACATCTTCACCATCTTCGTGATGGACCGCGTCGGAGGAAAGACGCTGCTCTGTAAGTCTGGCGATATCATACATAGAATGAATAAAGTCATATAAAAGTTAGAAAGTACATTTTACTTATTATATAGTTACCGTACCTAGTTTTCTGCTTTTATGTGAGCAGTGTTTGTAATAACGCAGTTTAAAAGAACGACGTTAGGTAACTCCGTTATTTTTTCAGTAACGGTGTACTCTAACTAATACTGTTTCCATCGTTACAACGCCGTTACTGTACGTTAAATGCGGTGCGTTACTATTAATTGATTGAATAAACTGCGTAATCCGAACGCACCCCTGGCTCCAAACACAAACTGCTAGTGAGGAGGCCGGGTGGGTTAACAACGAGATAAGCGATTATGATTGGCTAAGGCTGAGTCATGTTTCATGGTAGCCAATCGGAGCCAGTGTTTTAACACACAAGCCAGGACAGGACACGCGTGGCACACACACGCACACGCACACACCAAACAGATTAGATGAAGCAGCAGAAATGCCGAGTCCGGAGCAATCCGATGAAAAGTTGGCATTTTTTGTAGTATTCGGCAGATGTTCCACAGCCTTTGCAACCAAGCAAATTAAAATTCAGTTGGAAGTATATCAGGGCCTTGAATGGGCAGTTCAACCGTTTAACACATTAAGGTGAAAACTGCTCAGAAAAATCCAAATTCTTTGACATATAGCAACTCTCTTTTTTACAGCAACGCAAATAGTTACTTTCCCTGGTAACTAGTTACTTTTATTATAGAGTAATTCAGTTACTAACTCAGCTACTTTTTGGAACAAAAAGTTTATTAAAGCAACGTTCCCAACACTGCTAGTGAGTAAAACAATATTTGAACATGACAGAAGAATCATCCGTATAATTACTTCATAAGAAATAAAGAGTTACTAGGCTAGAACTATCTTGTGTGTAACACGACGTGGCTTCTGTTCCTGTTGCTGTCCCAGCCTGCAGTCTGATGGTGTCCAGTGTGAGCGTGTTCTTCATCTACGTGGTCCAGACCAAGGCCGGCAGCTTGGTTCTGTCCTGCATCTTCAGCGGGGTGTCTGTGATCGGCTGGAACGCCCTGGACGTGGTGGGCACGGAGCTCTACCCCACCCAGCTACGGTAAGGCCGCCGGGCTAACCTCTGACTGCCTGCTTACTGTTTAACGTTAGCACGCCCAGCATTAGCAGCTCGGTGCGAATGCTAATTGTGCTAACGATATGAAAGCTACTTGACGTTTCCTGTGTGTCTTCATCGCTGAGATTTGATAATATGTACTGTGAGCATATTTTATTTAGAAGTGACATATTGCATTTATTAGCAAATGTTCTGAAAAAAAAAAATTATAGTTTAGAAAAAGCAAATTTTAAATTATTTGAATTTTACCCCCGAACTAAAAACGTTTACAAATTTTGGAGGCGTTCAGAAATTGTTTCACATTAATATTTACCACTAATATGATCGCATATATGTACCTTTTACGAACTACTACTAATAATTAACCCTTCAATAGCAGCACACAGTATCTAGTAAAAGCATCGCCCACACTAAATCATTCTTTGTCTGTCCACATTTGTATTTATATATATATATATATATATATATATATATATATATATATATATATATATATATATATATATTGTTGATATTGTTGTTTTTTATATTTCCTCATATTTATATATATATATAACTGTGCAAATGGAGGACTGCTCCAACAAAATGTCGTCGTCTTGTGCAATGTCAATAAAGGTTATTCTACTCCATGGGCTCTTCACAGGTCCTCTGCGCTGGGCTTCTTCACGGGGGTGGGGCGCGTGGCGGCCATCACGGGGAACGTGGTGTTCGGCAGCCTGGTGGACAGTAACTGCGCCGTGCCCATCCTCCTGGTGTCGGCCCTGCTGTTGGCCGGGGGCCTGGTGGCCCTTCTGCTCCCCCAGACCAAGCAGACGGACCTCAGCTGAGACCCCCAGCTGAATCCCCCCGCTGAGCTGAGCCCGGCTTCTCATCTGCCGGTCAAGAGAGGATATTTATAGATTTTTGTGGATCAAAATTATCCCAGTCCCATGTCGTACATTGACGAAATATGCATTCCGGATTATAGGACTGATTCGATCATCCGGTCCGATCTGATTTCGAACATTTCGGTGTGGAAATCTATTTTTTGGAGGATTAAGACACATATCCTGACGGGAACATGTTTGAACTCTGCGGCCCTGATGTACGAGGTTGTGATGCATTCATTCTAGATGTCCACCGGAGACATCCACCAGATGTTTCTGTAAACGAGACTCTGTTTCTCGGCACTGCCTCTGAAGCTTGCTAGCTCACTGTGATGTACTCCACACTTCTCAAGCCTTTGTTTGATCGGAAAGCAATGTGAAAAAAACGGTGTCATACTTGAATTGATATTACATGTTATAAGGGGTGTATTGTTGATCGGTGTTTGACTTTTGAGAAGTCAAAGAAAAGAGGGTATTAAGCTCTGCCTCGTTCTAAAAATGTGACTAAAGGCTCATTTTAGTAGCACATTGTACTAACTGCTGTCCGATAATCATATATTCAATATATTAATTCATGTTAGGATGTTATTTTCCTCCTCATTCATTTTTAGAAACTAATAAATATGTTCTTAATACATCGTGGTACGCAGCTTCTTCATATATTGATCTCTTATGAAAGATAAATTAGAAATCTGTTTTTTACAAATCTTATTGAATGTTAACATATAGCTTGGCACATACTATAGAGACCATTAATAACTACAAGAACTTTAAAAATAAGCTTATAATAATATGTGGAAAAATAATTAAGTTTTGTCTCATGATCTGATCACGTGATGCCCTAACCACGTGAGGCGGGTCTGACAGGTGTTTTATGATTGGAGGGCGTGAACGACAATAAAATTATAGAGGACCCCAACTCGCTCCGTCTTAAATCGTGGTAACAAAACACAACATATAGATCTGATCATCGAATATAATTCATTAGAATATTAACGTGGATTTTGAATAACATCACCAACTTGCCAATGGCTATTAACAGCATAACGGTTGGTTAACTCTCGGTTTAGCGTGTCGATTCTAACTCCGTCTCATGCCTAAGAACAATGTTTTTATTCTTCAAAACAGCTGACCCTGGTCCTCTGCGTTCTCCTCGGGCTAGACCGCGGCGGAGCTCTGGGTGAGAAATCAAGTCCATTAGTGATGAACACTATCGGGTTCATCATATCAATTATGCAATATAGGACAAATGAAAAGTCTTTTCTCCACCACTAAGGAATCTGCAGTGTATCACACTGCAAGGACCCCGCACGGTGCGCGATGTATCCGAGCGGAACTGTGTGCAAGTGCACCAAAGGGTTCTATGGAGATCAGTGCGATAAAGGTAAGAATAGGTTGTGGCTGTCAAATGTTTTTTTTTATATTATGCTATTTATTTTAACAATAGCATTGAGCCTAGATTCAGTCAAGAGTTTACATTGGCGACAATGAGTGCATTTTGTAGAAAATATCCCTCCACGAAACAGAACTTGGATTTTTTATGTATTTGGACATTTAAGTCTCAATAGATTGCCACACACACACACACACACACACACACACACACACACACACACACACACACACACACACACACACACACACACACACACACACACACACACACACACACCATAGCCCTATGTATATGTAGTCTCCTCATTTCAACAGACGCCAAACTGAAAGTGCTCTGCGGCAAGGACTTCATAACGATGCGAATGGCTGAGGACTTTTTCAAATACTATGAAATTCCTCTCGACTCCCTGCGTCTGCCCAACAAGTCCTGCCGAGCCCAGAGGGAGGTGATAGGCGGCGTGCCGTACTACATGGCCCGGATATCCAAAGAGAAGTATGCTTTGTGTGGAGGCAAGCCGCTGGAGGTATGTTGGTAGGCCTACAGGGGCAGGATGTTAGTGGCCAGGGGGTCTTGAGTCGCACCTGAGAAGTTCCTTAACGACAAGTCTATTTATTAACTGTCTAGCCCCTTACCGGACCCTTAATGACCTGTCTCACTATTCACTGTCTAACCCCTACCTGCTCCTTGAGAACCTGTCTCACTATACACTGTCCAACCCCTACCTGCTCCTTGAGAACCTGTCTCACTATTCACTGTCTAAGCCCTACCTGCTGCTCCTTGAGAACCTGTCTCACTATTCACTGTCTAACCCCAACCTGCTCCTTGAGAACCTGTCTCACTATTCACTGTCTAACCCCTACCTGCTGCTCCTTGAGAACCTGTCTCACTATTCACTATCCAACCCCTACCTTCTCCATAATAACCTGTCTCTGTATTAACTGCCTAACCCCTGCCTGCTCCTTAATGACCCGTCTCTGTAGTCACTGTGTAACCCCTACCTTTTTGTTAATGACCTGTCTCACTATTCACTGTTAGTCCTTTGGATAAAAGCGTCTCTTAAATGAGTCAATAGTCAATTGCCATTCAGGAGATTCTTATTGAGGCTGAGATCTAAGCTGTTTAATGCTTATTCAAATGATGGAACGTTGCGGTGCATAGATAAGATGGGAGTACAACTGGGTGTCCTCTCCTTCCAGAAAAACATCACTCACATCGCCTACTCGTTGACCCTGCTGTCAGCAGCCCAAGTGGTGGGAAACATCGTGCGTGACCCGGTCATCAGAATAGACTACACGTGTGTCTACCCTTACACCCGGAGTGTCAGTCTGGCTTTCCCAGTCATACCTTTATCCAGGTAGTGTGTGTGGGTGTGGGTATTGGTATGTTGTGGGTGTGTTTTGGTTGTTGTGTGTGTGTGTGTTGACGTGATTCCCTCTCTCTGGCTAGTGAGACGCTGATGCGTATGGACGAGATGGACGCCAAGGTGGAGATGGCTTTGTACACGGACGCCAACTTCACCTCGGCCTACAGCCACGCCCCCACCATCCACCTGAGGAACAAGGTGAGGACGGGCGGGGAGCCACGAGCGTGTAGTTCCCCTAACGGCCTCTGGAGGCTCGAAAGTTGTTGAATGCAGAATGACCCTCCACCATTCAAACTTAACGGGAATTATTGAATTAAATTCTGGTTATACAAGAAAAATATACTTTCGGTTCGGATCTCAGTGGCTAGTTCCTCTCCGTACATAATGTATTTTGAGTTGTCATGTTTAATTTCAACAAAAGTCATGTATGATTAAATATGAATGACTTTCTGCCAGAGGCAACCGCAAGGCGGCCATTAAATTTCCGCCCTCAATATGTCAAAATATGGATTTTTTTCTACTACTCAGTGCAATAAATCTCAAGCAATTATGAAAGAGGAATCGAGGGATTCATAACGGTCGTGAAGTGTGTAATCAATTGGCAAAAATGCGTTTACAGTGCATATGGTGCGACCCGAGGCTCCGCCCACCTAGACACGCCCCTGCGCGAGAGTTACCCCTGCTACCGCTTGTGACACTCTGACCCCGCCTCCCAGGTGTACGTGGAGGTGAAGGTGACGGAGCCCGAGGATTTCTTCGTGCTGGGAGTGGACGAGTGCTGGGCCAGCCAGTCCTCTGAGCCCGACGCCACCGGCCAGGCCGTCCACAGCCTGCTCCACAGAGGGTCAGTACCGCCGCCCCGCCGTCTGATCCGCGTCCGCCCGCCATGTTGTGAGGTAGAGCGTGGGGGCGGGACAGCCTGGCTCCGCCCGCCTACATACTCCCGCTCAAGTTTCATTTCTCTTCATTCCTGCTTCTGGGTTTGCGGTATATTCGCGGGTTTTCTCCGGCCAAATTTTGGACGGTCCAATCCGCGAACAGAGTGGCTGAGAACTATGACGTTGAGGTTGTGCGCTAGTTTGAGTTGTAGTCAAACGTTAGCGATTGGTTATGGCAGATCCAGAGTGGCACTGGGCAGATCCAATCGTTTAAACTCCAACAGACACCCGCCTTCCAGTGAGTTAATGTTTGCCTATGGAGAGTGGCCAGACTCTCTGTGCAAATGAAATTAAGTACGAGAGTCTGGTAGGACCAGGCTAGGGGAAGGTTGATCTGGTGCAGCGTTTCAGAAGCTATGGGTCGGGATCCCACTAAGGGGCGCCTGGTTTAGATATGGGGTTGCGGCCGCTTTCAGACAGCCATAGTTATTTGAACATACCTTTTTGATAAAGTCTGAAGGGTGAATTTATATGAACAGACTGCCTAATGATTGGTAGGGAGCAAGCTACTGATAACTACTTCAGGGGGACATTGATATATTGGAAAGATTAGTTTCAAAGTTATGTGGGAAAGCAATAAAAACAAAAGTACCGGTTCACTATAATCATTGACAGAAATGGGGCAGTTGATCAATTTGGTTGACGACCATTAGTTTTTGGCATTTCTGGGATCAAGCCGGCATACTATGTTATAGCAGAACTTCTGGGGGGAGAGGGCACAGATCCGGGGCCTGAAACTGGCAGGGGCCGAGTAACGCCTTGTTTGCTATTTCGTAACGGAGATATTCTACCAAAGAAAACTGATCCAACTCACGAGTGGAAGTCGTTTCAGAAGGAGATTTTAATCCGTATTTTCCTACGGTGGCTGATCAGCACAATGCTGATAGGAAACCTAAACAGATAGTTTTTTTACAGTTTCTTATGCTGGCAGAGATTGTGTTCGCCAATCACACTTTTTACAGATCCCCGCCTCCTGCAACGTGATTGGTCGAAAACAAATATGGATCAAAAGAAAATGAAAAGGCCCATTCACTCAGACGGGTGATAGTCTTCAGATACTGATCTGCAGTCTGATTTGTGGGACTAGCAGGCATCATAGCATCACAGAGTAATTTAACAGCCATGAAACGCTTCTCTATAGTTTCATCAAAATGACCAGTAAAACCAAAACCATCAAAAATAAAACCAAAACCAAAACCAAAATCAAACCCGCGCCGACGCCGGTTAACATACTCCCTTCCCCCATCTCGACTCTCCAAGGTGCGTGACCGACGACACCGTCACCATTCTGCACCGGAACGCCAGCGCGGGCTCGAGCGAGGGCGGTTCCCTGACGCGCTTCTCCTTCGACATGTTCCGCTTCGTGTCGGAGCCGCACGACCTCTACCTGCACTGCTCCGTCCAGCTGTGTGAACCCGACGACCACGCCCTCTGCACGCCCGTAAGGCCCGCCTCCCTTCTGCTTAACTCGACCTGCTACGGTCCTGTAACCAATCATTCCACGAGCATTGTTGAATGCTTGATGCTGATTGGTCAATCACGTTCCAACGGTGTGCATTCTTCATTGATGACAGGACACCTCTACTTTTTTAACTCTTCCGAACCATGAATGCGCCTCAAATCCGACACTATTATCAATGGTTTTATGCAGATATATATTTTTTTTCTTTCTCTAGGGTATTTAGAAGACGCTTTTTATCCAAAGTGACTTACAAGGTTCATACACACATTGACACAACCTTCCGGTTACAAGTGAACCTGCTTTACCTCCTAGGCTAAACTAAACCCTAGTTAGTTGCTGCATGTCATGTTTGAGGCTCTTGATTAACGAAACAATGTTAATTTATCTCTGTGTGAATATCACATTCATATCGCTGAAATAATGTTTAGATTTTAACCAGATGTGCCGTGTATGACTCTTGTGTGTTGTTGTTGTTGTGTGTTGTTTTCAGAGCTGTAAATCCATCATCAAGCGCGAGGCGCTGAGGGCCGACAACGCTCACGGCCTGCTGTCCTACGGACCAATCAGAGTAGAGATGCCCGACCCACCGCAGCCCAGTAATGGCCAATCACAGACTCTCATTTCACATTCAGTCGTTAAGCAGCTTTAGTGAGGATGAGTACCACCACAAACAATCTCTATCGGAGTCGCTATAAAAACTCCTAGGCTGGTAAAACTTTTTTTTTAATGAATCGCGTAAAATTAAGTTTGTTGTAATTTCCTGTGAGGAAAAAGAAAATTTGTATTTTACCCGTTGATAATGAATAGAGAGAGGGGACATGACGTTGTTAAAGGGCAGGATAGTGTTGCTGTTGGGTGTTGTTCCCCAACCCAAAGGTTCTGGGTTTGAACCACAATATGTGCAGTCTATCTGTACGTAGAGTAAGATGCCTCTAACCCCTACCTGTTCCTTAATGACAAGTATCTTAGCAAATGGTTCACTAATATTTTGCTGCAATGAGCTGTCTGTTAATGACTAAAGTGCAATAATCCACCTGTGTGCTTGTGAAGGGGTCGTTTTGTAACACTCAACATACTGTGTGTGTGAGTAGGTCTGCTGAAGATGGTGATTCTGCCCTTGGCTGGAATCTGGACCGTGGGCCTCTTCCTCCTCATCCTCCTCATCGTCGCCAAGTCAGGCCGCAGGAGGATAGAAGACCCGGTGCTTTGAATGTGTCTCGCTGCTGCAATAAAACGTACACAATCCACCAGACTCACCAGTCCTCTATTTTAAACTATTTGTGTATAACTTCAAAGCAGGACATGGGGATGTTCGTGGTTTTTTTCTTCCTGTCTTTATTTTTCATTTCGGTACAGTGGTTGTTGCTGTAGCGGCCTGTAGCCACCCCGTTAGCAGCACTGAGCTTGGTTTGTACTAAATCTTGGTTTATTTCGCCTCGTTTCTGTGGATTGTGGAATGCTAATTAAACGCACGTTTTAATGTATTTAGTTGAACTAACGACCATCACATAAACCAAAACTTGAAATTGTGTCTGAAACAAATATGCGTCTGCAATTGACGCCATTCACTTTAATTAACTGTTGCCTGCCCATAGCTATTTCCCACAAACACCAACAGGGGGAGACATTTTCTCTCTTATCCTTGATGTGGGTATGGCTTATTATGTGTGGAACATGTCCATTGCCAAAGGAAATCTTTTGTTCGCCACAATTCATTATGCCGCGCTGAAAACATATCCATAAACAGGGACTTCCAAGTCTTCCTAAATGGTTTACCAGCATTTGGTCGCTCTGCCGTAATGGTTCGTATCAGCTTACGCCCAAGACTCCAGGGTTTGTGTGACTGAAGAGAGTTTCAAACTTGTTGCACATTTCTTATCCCACCCTGTTCGCTTCAAAGTCGGACCTTCTTCAAGATCAGCCATTGCGTACGTCAAAGCGGACAGGCTTCGGGTGACTTCTGTATCGATCATTCTTTCTGACAATCACAGGGTTATCAATGGCCGAGCGCTTTAAGTTATAATTTGAAAGAGCAATGGATTAACATTTGGACATACGCTGATGCTTTGAAGAACCGTTGTTTAGAAAGCGTCTGGAGATCTACTAAAATAATATTCTGATCGTTAGACATTGTGCGCCGATTCCATAATGGGAAGACAAAGCGTGTTGGTGCAAATGCAACTCTGTTAAAGTCAAGTTTATAACTATCCGATACTTTGAATCACTATATTTGTAAATAAATCTGGGTCGCCCGGCATCGTGATCCTGTCCCAACATCTGGAGATGTGGGCTCCCCGTCCCAGAAGAGCCTGTCCCGAGACCTTGAAGCAAACCTTGAGGGCGCTGGTGCTGCTTCTCTGTCTCTTAGTGGTCTCCAGCTCAGAAGATCAGGAGGGAATCAATGCCGAGGTATGTATGTCGCACCATAACCCATCAATATATGAACAATCAACGTTATTGAATTATGATTGTCTTTGTGGTCAGATGCATTTGTTATAAATAATGAATTATCAACCGTCCAGTGTTTATGCTATGCTTGTGGTAGGCCACTTAACGATTTTACTGCATGATGGCTCCCAAGGTGTGTGTTGTTGACCTTTTGACTCCGAATCGCTCAGAGGCCAAGTGCAGCTCAGGCCAGTCCAATTGTAGTCCCGCAGGCCACAAAACTGATGCAAACCTTACATCTGCAAAGAAAGATGCAGGTCGAACCCAAACTTAACGTTTGAGCTACATGTCCTTCCAACCAGGCATCAAACATCCGCTTCCCTCTGAACATAACGCTGAGTTGGCAAGTCAATTTGTTAGAGTGAGCTATTACAAGTTTACCCTGAGGCAAATGTTTATTATTGGCCGACTCGATCAGTGGGTTTGGGGTGAAGGGTATTTGACTGTTTGCTGCATGTGTTTCTATGAAACAATAAAAAGTGGGCTTCTGGAATGCATGGATGTCTTCAGGCATGATGGACTCATAAGCAGAGTCTCTCTTGACAAAGGCAGTGGCTGCCTCGTAAATACAGTACTTAGGGCCTTTGTATGGCTGGGCATGTTTCTAATGTGTGTTATTATGTGTGGAGACTTACAGGCATTTAAAAGTGTTAATTACACACACATGCTTGACTAAGCAGGCCCATACTGACTGTTGAGATCTCTCTTCAGCCCAGTGATTTGCAGGCATCTCCTTCCAGCCGTGCTCAATTCCTGCTCCTCGCTCTCTTTTTTTCATCGCACCTCTTCTACTCTTCCTCCCACCTGCTAGTGCTTTCCTCACCTTGTCTCCTCGCTGTCGTGAAAAATGTGTCTCTTATCCTCAGCCAACCCCAATTTTTGTACTTTTAAAAACAGCTAACTAAAATCTTGCCTTTTAATTTCCTTCTACAGATGTAAGCTATTCGTTTCCGTTTGCTGTTGCACCCATTAAAGTATTCAGAATTTTTTTGTGTCCTTTCCACACTGAAGCATCTCTCCTTCTCTCCTCCTCGGTACGGTAGTCATGGTTACGTCAGTTCGGCTACCTGTCCCAGGCCAGTAGGCAGATGTCCACCTTGCACTCCTCCCAGGTTCTGGCCAAGGCCATCGCAGACATGCAGCGCTTCTACGGCCTGCAGGTGACCGGGATTATGGACCCCGCTACTGTCAGGTCTGACACACACGCACGCACGCACGCACACGCACACGCACACACACTTGTACAAGCCTGCATAGGCTTTGCTCCTGCCTTGCACAGATGTTGTATTTGTGCTAAACAAAATAAACACAGACACACACACACGTACACACGTACACTACCATGAGAAAGTCTAGGACAATGCGACAATACTTAAGCGCAACTTACTATTACACTCACAACCGCTACGATTGAAGATTGAAGACTACTACAATACGGTATACTATTACTATTACACTACTATTACAATACTTACTATTAAATTACACGCTGTAATACATTAGAGCATCAATGCTGTGTGGAGGTTGTATTTTCCCCTCAAAATGAAGAAGCCCATCATTGTGAATGCTCCTTATTTCGTATTAATTCGTTTTAATGCCACCCATTGGCCTTTCATGCTAATGTATGCGTTTTGAATGTTTTGATTGTGGACTGAGATATTTTCTATAGCGTGGACAGGAATTTGTTTCTTTTACAGTTGGGAAATAAGTTCAATGGGATTCATTCTCGTATTATAAAGTGTTTTTGTTTCACTTTCAGTTAGAATCTCAGTGGTTTCTTGTTCTCCATATTATTAGTTTTGAGAGGTCCCATTGGAAATTTTGGGACCATTTTTCCCAAAGACTTTTGGCCAAAAAACCCTGAGGCAGCCATTGAAATCCTGCCCTTATTGTGCCAAATATGGCACAAACATGGCCAATGCAAAACCTTTGTAGTTTGATGGCCTCGAAAGATGTTAAGAGGGAAACATTAAAGTGTTTAGAGGGAAGTCCAAAGGGATATGGGTGTGTTCTTGAGGTTGGCAGTAACATGTGGTGTACCACTTGTATCCACGGCGTTGGTTCGGTCAGCCGTAAACTTGTCCCGGACACGAACACCAACACCCGGTCTGTAAACCGTTAAGTACTAAAATGCAGTGCATGCTGGGAAAAGTGTGCAAGTTGAAATATTTTAAAGAATGCGTCATCGGTCCGACCTTTTGAGTGGTAAAAATTGTTTTTTCGGAAAGCTCTTCAATAAAGATTTGTTGATTGGTCGCTGAGGCATCGATCGGGCCTATAAGTAGGCTTTTGGCACTGGGACTCGAACCTGGAACCTGCCGATAACAAGCTGTTGAGGTCGAGGAGCTCCACTATTAGCTCCGCCATTAGCCCTGCTGTAGCTAAACACAACCGGTCCATCGCCATGTGTACTCATTACAGGTGTGTGTGTGTGTGTGTGTGTGTGTGTGTGTGTGTGTGTGTGTGTGTGTGTGTGTGTGTGTGTGTGTGTGTGTGTGTGTGTGTGTGTGTGTGTGTGTGTGTGTGTGTGTGTGTAGGGCCATGCGTCAGCCCCGGTGTGGTCTACCAGACAGGACACCAGATGAGGTCCACCAGGGCTCCAGAAGGAGACGATACACTCTGACGGGACAGCAATGGGACAAAGACGACCTCACCTACAGGTCATTATTTTCCTTTTTATTTCTATGTTTTTTTATTTATGTGTCTCAAATCTTTGTATTTTAATCAAATGTTTTGTAATCTTTTTCTTGTATTTAATCCTTCCTTGTTTTTTGCCTCAATTAAGTCGACCCTTTTATCGCTTTTGTCTTTTATTCCTCAAAATGATTGAATAAATTATAGGACGGGCATGTTACAGGCCTTCGACAGCCACAGATACCAGATCTTTTTTGTCAGAGCATTTGATTTATTTAATGCTGTCGGGATGTCAAGACAATTTCAACTAATATGATAAAAATTGCTCCTAAAATAAATTGCAAACCCTACCTTAAGACTGTGCCTCCTTAAGACTCACATGTACCGCAAAGCCTTTAAAGAGTTTATTCAAGTAAAATGTTGTTATTATTATGTTTTGCCTGGTACACTTTTAATTTATCATTTTTTTTGTTACATAATTGTGAAAAAAAAAGACCCGTATATTTTTGTTTGGTTGTTTTGATTTCTTTCTTTTTATCTGTAAAGCCCTTTATAGCTCTGTTTAGAAAAGCGCTGTATAAATAAAAGATTATTATCATTATTATTATTTCTCCCATCCTCGGACCCCCCTTAACGTCACCTCTGACCCCTCAGCCTGCTGAAGCAGAACATCCCGGCCTCCCTGGGGGCGGGGCGTGCGGCCGCCGCCCTCCGCAGGGCCTTCGACGTGTGGAGCCAGGCCACGCCCCTCACCTTCCAGGAGGTACCCGCCGACGACAACAACATCCACAACAACAACAACAACGGCGTCGTCAGCGGCAACGGCAGCGCCTCGGCTCCGCTGGCCGACATTCTGCTGCTCTTCGCCTCCGGTTTCCACGGCGACATGTCCCTGTTTGACGGGGAGGGGGGGTCCCTGGCGCACGCCTACTACCCCGGCCCGGGGATGGGGGGCGACACTCACTTTGACGCCGACGAGCCCTGGACCCTGGACCACGAGGACCCCACAGGTCAGCCCGCCGGGGGGGCGGGGGGGGGGGGGGGGGGGTTTGAGTAGCAGCGGGCTGGGTGTTTAGTATTTGAATCGGGGTATATAGAACCTAAGCCCCTCCCCCTCACATTTCTGTCCAATCACACACAGTGTTCGCATGGCCGTCGTCGGCAGAGATTTCGGAAAGTTACAAGTGCAAGTAGCACTGCCAAAGTGGTTTTGGCGATAACTGCGTTTGTTGGTTTTCCTCGATATTTAGCTTTTATGAGTTCACAAAATACTTTATCCATTGAAGTAAATACGCTGACTGCTTCAAGGCCCCCAAAATAATTAAGGAAAAATCTAATTTGGCTTGCAAGCACCAAGCGGCGGCCGTGACGCCTGTTTGTGAATGTCTGTAGTCACCAGCATGTAGTTCCGGTCCCGGCCTGTAGGGGGTACGAGGTGGTCGTATGCAGACTGACCCGCCACCTCTCTAAAGGCTCAGTTACGGTTCCGCGTCAACACAACGCAATGACCACACAGACGCTTCGACGCAGTCGTGTACCAGTTTTGGTTCTGCGTCGGGTTTTAGTAAGCGGACCAATCACAGCCCTCGCCGCTGCGTCGCATCGACACAAAGTAAAAACTTTCGGGAGTCTTACGTCAGGCCCTCGCAGTGAACGCAAGGGGGGTCCGCAAGGACGTAAGGGGTCCGTAAACCCCCCTGCGTTGCGTCGACGTGGAACCATAACTAAACCTTGAGTCAACAGGTATAAATGTGATGTCCTTCTTGGGCTACAACGCCGCTGACCGGCTGTCCGACCCCTCCTCCAGGTATAGACCTCTTCCTGGTGGCGGTCCACGAGCTGGGCCACGCCCTGGGGCTGGAGCACTCGGACCACCCGGATGCCGTCATGGCTCCGTTGTACACCTGGACCCCAACGCACAACTTCACCTTGTCCCCGGACGACCGCAGCGCCATACAGTACATCTACGGTGGGGTTTTGGACACACACACACACACTCGAAAAGCACAAATGCATATACACACATATTCTCTCTCTCTCTCTCTCTCTCTCTCTCTCTCTCTCTCTCTCTCTCTCTCTCTCTCTCTCTCTCTCTCTCTCTCTCTCTCACGCACAGACACACACAAATGCACAGACACGCAGGCATACACGCGTACTGTACAGTCAAGCAGACACACACACGAGGCATTTATGTAATTGCGGTGTGCAGTCTTACAGCTGGCGGCTGCTATTGTTCCTTTAAGGTTACAAGTGCTACTTTCCTTATTTACAGATGTGACCTCCAAAACCAGACATGAGTCAAACTATCTCTTTGAACGAGGGAGAAAAAACGGTGATCCTGTAATCATGTCATTTCCACTAGAATAGGTGATGGCTGAAACTGAAAACATGTGTAAACACATGTGTCTGTGCATACTGTCATATATACATGAAGTCACTCGAACAAACGAAAACACCTTCACACACACACACACACACACACACACACACACACACACACACACACACACACACACACACACACACACACACACACACACACACACACACACACACACACAGACACACAGGACATGATGTATAACTGTGTTCCCTATATTCCATAGAGAACATACTTAATGATGCTTGGCGACATGCTGCTCAGACTTTCCTAGAAAGAACGTCGAGCTGTGTGTGTGTGTATGTGTGTGTGTGTCTGGAAATGTGTGTATGTGTGTAGTACTCATCGGTTTACATTGTTCGTCAACATCTGCTAGCTTTTTATTTTTATTTTTATTCTTGTAACTCATTTTAGATCCACCATTCAACATTTGAATTTGATATTTTCTGCGAATAGGCTTTCTCTCACTCTCTTCTAGCATTGTTAGCATTGTTATTTTTGCTTGGTTGCTAGATCCATCAGGAAGAAGTATGTTCCTGCAATACCGGAGGCTAGGAAAGCAGTTCTTAGACAGCACTCATAGGACCTCAGTTCTAGTTTTCTGGACGCAAATACATTTTTCCTTGGATGGCAAAGGAAACTCAAGATAATTCACGAACACCAGAGGAAACACAACAGCTACCTAACCTAATACCCAAACTTCACCATCTAAAAATACCTAAACTAATCCTAACCCAAACTCAAGTCTTAACCTAACCATCTCAAACCTTTTACCTAAACTAATGAGCAATTTATTCATTTCAACCTTTATCAAACTTAATTTTCAAGGCCGTCCCAGGAAATGGACTCGGCTTTCATTGAATCTTAAAGTCTTAAAGGCAAAAACAATAGAAAACAAGGGTCCTAGAAATGCAGTCCGAGGAGTACAACTGCAACGTCCGGTATTGCAGGTACATACAATTGACCCTACCCAGCATGCAACAGTGAGCCTGTTGTTTACATCTGAGTGTATACATATGCTAGTGTTGACACTCTTGACTAGTGTTGTGTGCTGTTTCCTGCCCACAGACCAAAGAATGAGACAGGCGTTCTGATTGGCTGGTAATCTGAGCAGTTTAAATGAGTCTGTTCTCGAGTGACTGCCGGACATGTCTAACATGCCTGCTGTGTGAGCGCTTTGATAGCGACCAGCATCGCCTCATACGCCCAGCGGCAGTTGACCTTTGACCCGTTCAGATTACATAACTAGATCTGTATGTGTGTCCGTGTGTGTCTGTCTCTTTGTGTCGCTAGGCAACTCGTAGGGATTCTGCTCCTGGAACAGACAGAGCGGATACGTGCAATGTGTGTGTGTGTGCGTGTGCGTGTGTGTGTGTGTGTGTGTGTGTGTGTGTGTGTGTGTGTGTGAAGACAGAGAGACACTGAAGAGACAGATCCTCACTGAGGGAGGGGGTGGAAGGGTCGAGGGGAGTTAAGGGAAGAAGGATTTATCTTTTCTCGATTCCAAAGCAGCAGCTGGGAATCCATCTCGGCACAGCTGGAAGGCGATTGGCTCGCCAAGACAAGCGCCGCACAAGTCTTATTCATAACTCCCCACCTCACTCCTGCTTTCCCCGTCTGATCCATATCTCCCCTCCATGTCTCCCCCCCCCCCCCCCCCCCCCCCCAGGCCCGCCCCGTGCCACCAACGCCCCGCCCACCTCCGCCCCGGTCCCGCCCCCGGACGGCGAACCCGACCGCCCCGCCTCCGTCCCCCCCCCCCCGCCGGAAGCGGAGCCCACCGTACCGCCTCCCCGGGACCCCCCGCCCCCACCCCCGCGGGCCCCCACCCGCCGGCCCCCCACCGAGCCCACCACCCGCGGCCCTGACCTCCGACCCCCAGCGCCTCCCAGGCCCACCGTCCCGGAGGTCCAGCCGCAGCCCGTCACCCCG